>NW_022265940.1:10000-37500 GCF_002021735.2 Oncorhynchus kisutch
CTAGTCCAACGCTCTAACCACTAGTCTACCTGCTGGTTACTAGTCCAACGCTCTAACCACTACCTGCTGGTTACTAGTCCAACGCTCTAACCACTAGGCTACCTGCTGGTTACTGGTCCAACGCTCTAACCACTAGGCTACCTGCTGGTTACTCGTCCAACGCTCTAACCACTACCTGCTGGTTACTAGTCCAACGCTCTAACCACTACCTGCTGGTTACTAGTCCAACGCTCTAACCACTACCTGCTGGTTACTAGTCCAACACTCTAACCACTAGGCTACCTGCTGGTTACTAGTCCAACACTCTAACCACTAGTCTACCTGCTGGTTACTAGTCCAACGCTCTAACCACTAGGCTACCTGCTGGTTACTAGTCCAACACTCTAACCACTAGTCTACCTGCTGGTTACTAGTCCAACGCTCTAACCACTAGGCTACCTGCTGGTTACTAGTCCAACACTCTAACCATCTGCTGGTTACTGGTCCAACGCTCTAACCACTACCTGCTGGTTACTGGTCCAACGCTCTAACCACTACCTGCCACCTCCATATAGGGTAGTACTGTACATGTTGCTTGATGTGGTCTCTCCTGGTTGGGCTTCTTTTACATTCCAACAGAGTTTTCACGTCTCTGTTTCTAGTCCTGCACTAATGGGTAGGGAATCCTTTTCCTGTGTTTGAACGGGATTCGAACCGAACAGCTCGGCATGGGATTTTTTAAATGTTATTCCTCTGCCATTAGATATTAGATACAGTCAGTAGCTGGAACAATGTCCACTGGTCTGTCTCCTCCTCAGCTCCTACAGGTTACAGTGAGATCTCCAACATGGCGGTGGATCAGCCTGGCAGGAGGCTGTATAACGTGAGAGATCCCGTGCTGCAGGAGAACGTGTCTGTGTTGGTACAGATTGACGCCTCAGAAGGAAACAAGGTCATCACCGTCCGTTCTCCGCTACAGGTCAGCAAATCACTATGGAGCTGTCCTCAATCACTCTCTATGGAGCTGTCCTCAATCACTCTCTATGGAGCTGTCCTCAATCACTCTCTATGGAGCTGTCCTCTATCACTCTCTATGGAGCTGTCCTCCATCACTCTCTATGGAGCTGTCCTCCATCACTCTCTATGGAGCTGTCCTCCATCACTCTCTATGGAGCTGTCCTCCATCACTCTCTATGGAGCTGTCCTCCATCACTCTCTATGGAGCTGTCCTCCATCACTCTCTATGGAGCTGTCCTCCATCACTCTCTATGGAGCTGTCCTCCATCACTCACTCTCTATGGAGCTGTCCTCCATCACTCACTCTCTATGGAGCTGTCCTCCATCACTCACTATGGAGCTGTCCTCCATCACTCTCTCTATGGAGCTGTCCCCCATCACTCTCTATGGAGCTGTCCCCCATCACTCTCTATGGAGCTGTCCCCCATCACTCTCTATGGAGCTGTCCTCCATCACTCACTCTCCATGGAGCTGTCCTCCATCACTCTCTATGGAGCTGTCCTCCATCACTCACTCTCTATGGAGCTGTCCTCCACTCTCTATGAAGCTGTCCTCCATCACTCACTCTCTATGGAGCTGTCCTCCATCACTCTCTCTATGGAGCTGTCCCCCATCACTCTCTATGGAGCTGTCCCCCATCACTCTCTATGGAGCTGTCCTCCATCACTCACTCTCCATGGAGCTGTCCTCCATCACTCTCTATGGAGCTGTCCTCCACTCTCTATGAAGCTGTCCTCCATCACTCACTCTCTATGGAGCTGTCCTCCATCACTCTCTCTATGGAGCTGTCCTCCATCACTCTACATGGAGCTGTCCCCCATCACTCTCTATGGAGCTGTCCTCCATCACTCTCTATGGAGCTGTCCCCCATCACTCTCTATGGAGCTGTCTTCCATCACTCTCTATGGAGCTGTCCTCCATCACTCTCTCTATGGAGCTGTCTTCCATCACTCTCTATGGAGCTGTCTTCCATCACTCTCTATGGAGCTGTCCTCCATCACACTCTCTATGGAGCTGTCCTCCATCACTCTCTCTATGGAGCTGTCTTCCATCACACTCTCTATGGAGCTGTCCTCTATCACTCTCTATGGAGCTGTCCTCCATCACTCTCTATGGAGCTGTCCTCCATCACTCTCTATGGAGCTGTCCTCCATCACTCTCTATGGAGCTGTCCTCCATCACTCACTCTCTATGGAGCTGTCCCCCATCACTGTTGCTATTGTCTATATTGTAATTGTTTTTAATAACCTGCCCAGGGACTGCGGTTGAAAATTAGCCGGTTGGCTAAAACCGGCACTTTTACTGAAATGTTGATTAATGTGCACTGTCCCTGTAAAAATAAAAATAAACTCAAACTCACTCTCTATGGAGCTGTCCTCTATCACTCTCTATGGAGCTGTCCTCTATCACTCTCTATGGAGCTGTCCCCCATCACTCACTCACTCTCTATGGAGCTGTCCCCTATCACTCACTCACTCTCTATGGAGCTGTCCCCTATCACTCACTCACTCTCTATGGAGCTGTCCTCCATCACTCTATCTATGGAATTGTCCTCCATCACTCACTCTCTATGGAGCTGTCCTCCATCACTCACTCTCTATGGAGCTGTCCCCCATCACTCACTCTCTATGGAGCTGTCCTAGATCACTCACTCTCTATGGAGCTGTCCTCCATCACTCACTCTCTATGGAGCTGTCCTCCATCACTCACTCTCTATGGAGCTGTCCTCCATCACTCACTCTCTATGGAGCTGTCCTCCATCACTCACTATGGAGCTGTCCTCCATCACTCTCTATGGAGCTGTCCTCCATCACTCACTATGGAGCTGTCCTCCATCACTCTCTATGGAGCTGTCCTCCATCACTCTCTATGGAGCTGTCCCCCATCACTCTCTATGGAGCTGTCCCCCATCACTCTCTATGGAGCTGTCCCCCATCACTCTCTATGGAGCTGTCCCCCATCACTCTCTATGGAGCTGTCCCCCATCACTCTCTATGGAGCTGTCCCCCATCACTCTCTATGGAGCTGTCCTCCATCACTCACTCTCCATGGAGCTGTCCTCCATCACTCTCTATGGAGCTGTCCTCCATCACTCACTCTCTATGGAGCTGTCCTCCACTCTCTATGAAGCTGTCCTCCATCACTCACTCTCTATGGAGCTGTCCTCCATCACTCTCTCTATGGAGCTGTCCTCCATCACTCTCTATGGAACTGTCCCCCATCACTCTCTATGGAGCTGTCCCCCATCACTCTCTATGGAGCTGTCCTCCATCACTCTCTATGGAGCTGTCCCCCATCACTCTCTATGGAGCTGTCTTCCATCACTCTCTATGGAGCTGTCCTCCATCACTCTCTCTATGGAGCTGTCTTCCATCACACTCTCTATGGAGCTGTCCTCCATCACTCTCTATGGAGCTGTCTTCCATCACTCTCTATGGAGCTGTCTTCCATCACTCTCTATGGAGCTGTCCTCCATCACTCTCTCTATGGAGCTGTCCTCCATCACTCTCTCTATGGAGCTGTCCATCACTCTCTCTATGGAGCTGTCCTCCATCACTCTCTCTATGGAGCTGTCCTCCATCACTCTCTCTATGGAGCTGTCCTCCTCTCTCTATGGAGACTGTCCTCCTGTAGGCTATAGACACTCAACAGCTTTCAGTAGAGAGTAACAAGTCTTGTGGACTAGCAACGTGAACACAGCTGATATTAAAATACATTTGATTTATTCAGCACTTTTCAATTACAGTAAAATCTGTGTTTTTGTTTCTATTGAGTCAAAAAAAAGGATGATGTCGTCCTTAACTGACTGTTTTTCAACGTGGTTTTGTGTTTCAGATCCAGAACCATTTCTCAGTGCCGTTTACCATCCTGAAGTATTGTCCCAAATCCAGAGGGATGGTTAATATAGGACTGGCAGAGCCCGAGAAAGAGTCTGATGTAGCCCTGGACTCCTACAGGTAATAACCATGTTGGTAGCCCTGGACTCCTACAGGTAATAACCATGTTGGTAGGACAGTAATAACCATGTTGGTAGGACAGTAATAACCATGTTGGTAGCCCTGGACTCCTACAGGTAATAACCATGTTGGTAGGACAGGTAATAACCATGTTGGTAGGACAGGTAATAACCATGTTGGTAGGACAGTAATAACCATGTTGGTAGGACAGGTAATAACCATGTTGGTAGGACAGTAATAACCATGTTGGTAGGACAGTAATAACCATGTTGGCATTACAGGTAATAACCATGTTGGTAGGACAGGTAATAACCATGTTGGTAGGACAGGTAATAACCATGTTGGTAGGACAGGTAATAACCTTGTTGGTAGGACAGGTAATAACCATGTTGGTAGCCCTGGACTCCTACAGGTAATAACCATGTTGGTATGACAGGTAATAACCATGTTGGTAGGACAGTAATAACCATGTTGGTAGCCCTGGACTCCTACAGGTAATAACCATGTTGGTATGACAGGTAATAACCATGTTGGTAGCCCTGGACTCGTCCAGGTAATAACCATGACGGTAGCCCTGGACTCGTCCAGGTAATAACCATGTTGGTTTCCCTGGTCTCGTGCAGGTCTTTAGAGAGGGACCTTACACAGAGACCTTAGAGAGGGACCTTAGACAGGGACCTTAGACAGGGACCTTTTATACAGGGTGTAACACAGCGTGTACTTACCAGGGGCCATTTTGGTGCATGTTACACAACACTTCCTGTTTCTGTAAAAAAAAAAATCTCAGACAACCTATCAGGTAAAATAAGGGTAAATCATTTTGATTCAGTTTCACCTGGTAAGACCACTTCTCCTGAACAGTAGGAGGAACTGTGTAGTTGTTGCTGTCCTCCTCAGACAGCACACGTTTATGACACCAGGCACTCGTACTTGTGTCCACCAACGAGTGTTCTCGTAACTTCTCCGTGAATTGCCGTAATTTTATTTGCTACTTTTCATCGTAGGAAGAGAGATACAGTTTTACCGGAGTGTTTGCACGTGTGAGCCGCACGTCGCAAATGTACTCGAAGGACAATTTTACATAATTATATTGGTTAATTATCGTATGAATGGACAGATCTATTTCAACATAGCTTCTGAAAGGCTGGTGATCGCAGCGTACAGACAAAGGATACTATTTATGAGATGCTAATCAAATCATAAACAGGAAATTAAGAGGTTGATGTGTGATGAGCTGGGTAGCTTGGGAGATCCAGGTGTCCCCTTGCTCAATCTCAGTATCTGTTATCCGGCTCGAAGGACCACGTTCGAGAGAGTGGCACCATACATATTCTAGTGCTTTCAAACAAGTATTCTAGTGCTTTCAAACAGTATTCTAGTGCTTTCAAACAAGTATTCTAGTGCTTTCAACAAGTATTCTAGTGCTTTCAACAAGTATTCTAGTGCTTTCAACAAGTATTCTAGTGCTTTCAACAAGTATTCTAGTGCTTTCAAACAAGTATTCTAGTGCTTTCAACAAGTATTCTAGTGCTTTCAAACAAGTATTCTAGTGCTTTCAAACAAGTATTCTAGTGCTTTCAAACAAGTATTCTAGTGCTTTCAACAAGTAATAACCCCATAGACCCACCGGTGCATCAATATAAGTTGCATAACAAAAGATTCCCCTTCAAAATCCGACAGTTTAACTTAGAGATGTTTTTATTACATTGGATGCATATCAATCCACTGCATTCGCTAGTGTCGCGTTTCAGTATCAATCCACTGCATTTACTAGTGTCGCGTTTCAGTATCAATCCACTGCATTCACTAGTGTCGCGTTTCAGTATCAATCCACTGCATTCACTAGTGTCGCGTTTCAGTATCAATCCACTGCATTTACTAGTGTCGCGTTTCAGTATCAATCCACTGCATTCACTAGTGTCGCGTTTCAGTATCAATTCACTGCATTTACTAGTGTCGCGTTTCAGTATCAATCCACTGCATTCACTAGTGTCGCGTTTCAGTATCAATCCACTGCATTCACTAGTGTCGCGTTTCAGTATCAATCCACTGCATTCACTAGTGTCGCGTTTCAGTATCAATCCACTGCATTCACTAGTGTCGCGTTTCAGTATCAATCCACTGCATTCACTAGTGTCGCGTTTCAGTATCAATCCACTGCATTCACTAGTGTCGCGTTTCAGTATCAATCCACTGCATTCACTAGTGTCGCGTTTCAGTATCAATCCACTGCATTCACTAGTGTCGCGTTTCCGTATCAATCCACTGCATTCACTAGTGTCGCGTTTCAGTATCAATCCACTGCATTCACTAGTGTCTCGTTTCAGTATCAATCCACTGCATTCACTAGTGTCGCGTTTCAGCATCTGCGTTGAAATGTGGCAGAGGTAGAGAGGTGTTTTGTCAGACCATTAGAAATCCCGAAAATCACCAACTTACTTAGCATCCGAACGGTTTGACATACAAACTAGAACCATATTTTATGGAAAGGATAGACTCTCACGAACACAAGGGTGTTCTCCGTGTTGCTCTATGACTTACAAGTGCCGGGGGGACTCGTCTGAAGTCGGGACCGTCGATGTGACAACCTCTTTGTTTGTAGCGTCAGAACCGTTTGTGCTACAAATTAGTTGAAATTATCTGGAGCATCAGCATTTGTGGGTTTGATTACAGGCTCAAAATGGCCAGAAGCAAAGACCTTTCTTCTGAAACTCGTCAGTCTATTCTTCTTCTGAGAAATGAACCCTATTCCATGAGAGAAATTGCCAAGAAACTGAAGATCTCGTACAGCGCTGTGTACTACTCCCTTCACAGAACAGCAGTCTCAACGTCAACAGTGAAGAGGCGACTCCGGGATGCAAAGAAAAAGCCAAATCTCAGACTGGCCAATAGAAAGGAAAGATTAAGTTGGGCAAAAGGACACTGACACTGGACAGAGGAACTCTGCCTAGAAGGCCAGCATCCCGGAGTCACCTCTTCATGTTGAGACTGGTGTTTTACGGGCACTATTTAATGAAGTTGCCAGTTGAGGACCTGTGATGCGTCTGTTTCTCAAACGTGACACTCTAATGTACTTCTCCTCTTGCTCAGTTGTGCATCGGGTCCTCCCACTCCTCTTTGTATTCTGGTTAGAGCCAGTTTGTGCTGTTATGTGAAGGGAGTAGTACACAGCGTTGTACGAGATATCTAAAAAGGGTCCTAAAATTCTAAATCCATAGTTTGAACCATATGTCAGCTTAGCGATTCCCAACCGCTTAGACTTACAGGGGTAAAACAAATATTCTAGAACTTTAAACAAATATTCTAGAACTTTAAACAAATATTCTAGAACTTTAAACAAATATTCTAATACTTTTGTACAGATTCCTCTGTCCTTACCTTGTTTCCTCTCTCCTCTCTGATGAAGATGTCAGCTAGGGTTATGTTCAACTAGATTGTTAGTTATATGTGGTTAAATGTGGTGGTCTCATTATATGTGGTTAAATGTGGCCTCCTTGTCTTTTCTCCCTCTATAGGTGTCAGCTCTTCCTACAGCCAGCTGGGCACCTGGAGGGCCAGTATGGCCCGTCGTCTACCTGTATCGCCTGGAAGGAGCAGGTCCACCTGAGCTCTGAGGTGCGGTCCCTTCTCCAGTGTCCGTCGGCAGACAGCAGCTTCCTGCCCCTCCAGGTGACCACCTTGGCCACACCAGATCACCTGTCCTTCATTTCCTCCCAGCGAGACGACGACTGGGACCCTGCCTACGTCATCCACCTCCACCCAGCTGTGACCCTCCGGAACCTTCTGCCTTACAGCATCAGATATCTACTGGAGGTAGTAACACTGAGATAACCTAAACATGAAGACGGTCACTAGGCTAGGATCTAACCCTAGACCTGTACCCTGCCTTACAGCTATCTACTGGAGGTAGTAACACTGAGAGAACCTAAACATGAAGACAGTCACTAGGCTAGGATCTAACCCTAGACCTGTACCCTGCCTTACAGCATCAGATATCTACTGGAGGTAGTAACACTTAGATAACCTAAACATGAAGACGGTCACTAGGCTAGGATCTAACCCTAGACCTGTACCCTGCCTTACAGCTATCTACTGGAGGTAGTAACACTTAGATAACCTAAACATGAAGACGGTCACTAGGCTAGGATCTAACCCTAGACCTGTACCCTGCCTTACAGCTATCTACTGGAGGTAGTAACACTGAGATAACATGAAGACAGTCACTAGGCTAGGATCTAACCCTAGACCTGTACCCTGCCTTACAGCTATCTACTGGAGGTAGTAACACTTAGATAACCTAAACATGAAGACGGTCACTAGGCTAGAATCTAACCCTAGACCTGTACCCTGCCTTACAGCTATCTACTGGAGGTAGTAACACTGAGATAACATGAAGACAGTCACTAGGCTAGGATCTAACCCTAGACCTGTACCCTGCCTTACAGCATCAGATATCTACTGGAGGTAGTAACACTTAGATAACCTAAACATGAAGACGGTCACTAGGCTAGAATCTAACCCTAGACCTGTACCCTGCCTTACAGCTATCTACTGGAGGTAGTAACACTGAGATAACATGAAGACAGTCACTAGGCTAGGATCTAACCCTAGACCTGTACCCTGCCTTACAGCATCAGATATCTACTGGAGGTAGTAACACTTAGATAACCTAAACATGAAGACAGTCACTAGGCTAGGATCTAACCCTAGACCTGTACCCTGCCTTACAGCTATCTACTGGAGGTAGTAACACTTAGATAACCTAAACATGAAGACAGTCACTAGGCTAGGATCTAACCCTAGACCTGTACCCTGCCTTACAGCTATCTACTGGAGGTAGTAACACTGAGAGAACCTAAACATGAAGACAGTCACTAGGCTAGGATCTAACCCTAGACCTGTACCCTGCCTTACAGCATCAGATATCTACTGGAGGTAGTAACACTTAGATAACCTAAACATGAAGACGGTCACTAGGCTAGGATCTAACCCTAGACCTGTACCCTGCCTTACAGCTATCTACTGGAGGTAGTAACACTTAGATAACCTAAACATGAAGACGGTCACTAGGCTAGGATCTAACCCTAGACCTGTACCCTGCCTTACAGCTATCTACTGGAGGTAGTAACACTGAGATAACATGAAGACAGTCACTAGGCTAGGATCTAACCCTAGACCTGTACCCTGCCTTACAGCTATCTACTGGAGGTAGTAACACTTAGATAACCTAAACATGAAGACGGTCACTAGGCTAGAATCTAACCCTAGACCTGTACCCTGCCTTACAGCTATCTACTGGAGGTAGTAACACTGAGATAACATGAAGACAGTCACTAGGCTAGGATCTAACCCTAGACCTGTACCCTGCCTTACAGCATCAGATATCTACTGGAGGTAGTAACACTTAGATAACCTAAACATGAAGACGGTCACTAGGCTAGAATCTAACCCTAGACCTGTACCCTGCCTTACAGCTATCTACTGGAGGTAGTAACACTGAGATAACATGAAGACAGTCACTAGGCTAGGATCTAACCCTAGACCTGTACCCTGCCTTACAGCATCAGATATCTACTGGAGGTAGTAACACTTAGATAACCTAAACATGAAGACAGTCACTAGGCTAGGATCTAACCCTAGACCTGTACCCTGCCTTACAGCTATCTACTGGAGGTAGTAACACTTAGATAACCTAAACATGAAGACAGTCACTAGGCTAGGATCTAACCCTAGACCTGTACCCTGCCTTACAGTAATCTACTGGAGGTAGTAACACTTAGATAACCTAAACATGAAGACAGTCACTAGGCTAGGATCTAACCCTAGACCTGTACCCTGCCTTACAGCATCAGATATCTACTGGAGGTAGTAACACTTAGATAACCTAAACATGAAGACAGTCACTAGGCTAGGATCTAACCCTAGACCTGTACCCTGCCTTACAGCATCAGATATCTACTGGAGGTAGTAACACTTAGATAACCTAAACATGAAGACAGTCACTAGGCTAGGATCTAACCCTAGACCTGTACCCTGCCTTACAGCATCAGATATCTACTGGAGGTAGTAACACTTAGATAACCTAAACATGAAGACAGTCACTAGGCTAGGATCTAACCCTAGATCTGTACCCTGCCTTACAGCATCAGATATCTACTGGAGGTAGTAACACTTAGATAACCTAAACATGAAGACAGTCACTAGGCTAGGATCTAACCCTAGATCTGTACCCTGCCTTACAGCATCAGATATCTACTGGAGGTAGTAACACTTAGATAACCTAAACATGAAGACAGTCACTAGGCTAGGATCTAACCCTAGATCTGTACCCTGCCTTACAGCATCAGATATCTACTGGAGGTAGTAACACTTAGATAACCTAAACATGAAGACAGTCACTAGGCTAGGATCTAACCCTAGATCTGTACCCTGCCTTACAGCATCAGATATCTACTGGAGGTAGTAACACTTAGATAACCTAAACATGAAGACAGTCACTAGGCTAGGATCTAACCCTAGACCTGTACCCTGCCTTACAGCATCAGATATCTACTGGAGGTAGTAACACTTAGATAACCTAAACATGAAGACAGTCACTAGGCTAGGATCTAACCCTAGATCTGTACCCTGCCTTACAGCATCAGATATCTACTGGAGGTAGTAACACTTAGATAACCTAAACATGAAGACAGTCACTAGGCTAGGATCTAACCCTAGACCTGTACCCTGCCTTACAGCATCAGATATCTACTGGAGGTAGTAACACTTAGATAACCTAAACATGAAGACAGTCACTAGGCTAGGATCTAACCCTAGACCTGTACCCTGCCTTACAGCTATCTACTGGAGGTAGTAACACTTAGATAACCTAAACATGAAGACAGTCACTAGGCTAGGATCTAACCCTAGACCTGTACCCTGCCTTACAGCTATCTACTGGAGGTAGTAACACTTAGATAACCTAAACATGAAGACAGTCACTAGGCTAGGATCTAACCCTAGACCTGTACCCTGCCTTACAGCATCAGATATCTACTGGAGGTAGTAACACTTAGATAACCTAAACATGAAGACAGTCACTAGGCTAGGATCTAACCCTAGACCTGTACCCTGCCTTACAGCATCAGATATCTACTGGAGGTAGTAACACTTAGATAACCTAAACATGAAGACAGTCACTAGGCTAGGATCTAACCCTAGACCTGTACCCTGCCTTACAGCTATCTACTGGAGGTAGTAACACTTAGATAACCTAAACATGAAGACAGTCACTAGGCTAGGATCTAACCCTAGACCTGTACCCTGCCTTACAGCATCAGATATCTACTGGAGGTAGTAACACTTAGATAACCTAAACATGAAGACAGTCACTAGGCTAGGATCTAACCCTAGACCTGTACCCTGCCTTACAGCATCAGATATCTACTGGAGGTAGTAACACTTAGATAACCTAAACATGAAGACAGTCACTAGGCTAGGATCTAACCCTAGACCTGTACCCTGCCTTACAGCATCAGATATCTTCTGGAGGTAGTAACACTTAGATAACCTAAACATGAAGACAGTCACTAGGCTAGGATCTAACCCTAGACCTGTACCCTGCCTTACAGCATCAGATATCTACTGGAGGTAGTAACACTTAGATAACCTAAACATGAAGACAGTCACTAGGCTAGGATCTAACCCTAGACCTGTACCCTGCCTTACAGCATCAGATATCTACTGGAGGTAGTAACACTTAGATAACCTAAACATGAAGACAGTCACTAGGCTAGGATCTAACCCTAGACCTGTACCCTGCCTTACAGCTATCTACTGGAGGTAGTAACACTTAGATAACCTAAACATGAAGACAGTCACTAGGCTAGGATCTAACCCTAGACCTGTACCCTGCCTTACAGCATCAGATATCTACTGGAGGTAGTAACACTTAGATAACCTAAACATGAAGACGGTCACTAGGCTAGGATCTAACCCTAGACCTGTACCCTGCCTTACAGCATCAGATATCTACTGGAGGTAGTAACACTTAGATAACCTAAACATGAAGACGGTCACTAGGCTAGGATCTAACCCTAGACCTGTACCCTGCCTTACAGCATCAGATATCTACTGGAGGTAGTAACACTTAGATAACCTAAACATGAAGACAGTCACTAGGCTAGGATCTAACCCTAGACCTGTACCCTGCCTTACAGCTATCTACTGGAGGTAGTAACACTGAGATAACCTAAACATGAAGACAGTCACTAGGCTAGGATCTAACCCTAGACCTGTACCCTGCCTTACAGCTATCTACTGGAGGTAGTAACACTGAGATAACCTAAACATGAAGACAGTCACTAGGCTAGGATCTAACCCTAGACCTGTACCCTGCCTTACAGCATCAGATATCTACTGGAGGTAGTAACACTTAGATAACCTAAACATGAAGATGGTCACTAGGCTAGGATCTAACCCTAGACCTGTACCCTGCCTTACAGCATCAGATATCTACTGGAGGTAGTAACACTTAGATAACCTAAACATGAAGACAGTCACTAGGCTAGGATCTAACCCTAGATCTGTACCCTGCCTTACAGCATCAGATATCTACTGGAGGTAGTAACACTGAGATAACCTAAACATGAAGACAGTCACTAGGCTAGGATCTAACCCTAGACCTGTACCCTGCCTTACAGCATCAGATATCTACTGGAGGTAGTAACACTGAGATAACCTAAACATGAAGACGGTCACTAGGCTAGGATCTAACCCTAGACCTGTACCCTGCCTTACAGCATCAGATATCTACTGGATGTAACTCCACACATTCCAGTGACTCAAGGGAAGAAGTGTGTAGACTGAAAGATATAAGCACAAAATAACATCAGCCTCTAGACTTTGATTTCATTATTTCCTGTTGTTATGCCATGTTGAGGTACCTCTACAATGCAAAGATACTTTCCTAACAGATACATTTTCATTCGAAAAGAAATGTGTCTATCCATTAATCCATCTCTCCAGGGCTCAGCAGAGTTCCATGAGCTCCAGGAGGGCAGCACGGCAGACGTCCTGAACGCCCGTATAGGAGGTGAGATCATGGAGATGGTCCTGGTTAAATACCAGGGTCGGAATTGGTCCGGACGTATCCGTATCGCCCAGGACATGCAGGAGTTCTTCCCCGTGTGCTTCACCTGCGACTCGGCCGAGAAGCTGACCGTGGATCTGAGCGTGCACGTGGCGCGGCTGCATGGACGTCTGACGCTGGCTGTGTTCAGCCCGTACTGGATCGTCAATAAGACGTCCAGGGTTCTGCAGTACCGCGCGGAGGACGTCTCCGTCAAACATGCGTCGGACTTCAGGGACGTCGTCCTCTTCTCCTTCAAGAAAAAGAACATCTTCAGTAAGAACAAGGTAGGAAAGTGTCTGACTGTTTTAACCCGAACCCTATTCAACCTTTATTTAACTAGGCAAGTCAGTTAAGAACATATTCTTATTTACAATGACGGCCTATCAAAAGGCCTCCTGCGGGGACGGGGGCCTGGGATTAAAATAAATAAATACAATATAAATATAGGACAAAACACACATCACGACAAGAGAGACAACACTACATAAAGAGAGACAACACTACACTACATAAAGAGAGACAACACTACACTACATAAAGAGAGACAACACTACACTACATAAAGAGAGACAACACTACACTACATAAAGAGAGACAACACTACACTACATAAAGAGAGACATCACTACACTACATAAAGAGAGACACCACGACAAGAGAGACAACACTACACTACATAAAGAGAGACAACACTACACTACATAAAGAGAGACAACACTACACTACATAAAGAGAGACATCACGACAAGAGAGACAACACTACACTACATAAAGAGAGACAACACAACACTACATAAAGAGAGACAACACTACACTACATAAAGAGAGACAACACTACACTACATAAAGAGAGACATCACGACAAGAGAGACAACACAACACTACATAAAGAGAGACAACACTACATAAAGAGAGACAACACTACATAAAGAGAGACATCACTACACTACATAAAGAGAGACATCACTACACTACATAAAGAGAGACATCACGACAAGAGAGACAACACATCACTACACTACATAAAGAGAGACAACACGACAAGAGAGACATCACTACACTACATAAAGAGAGACAACACTACACTACATAAAGAGAGACAACACTACACTACATAAAGAGAGACATCACGACAAGAGAGACAACACAACACTACATAAAGAGAGACAACACTACATAAAGAGAGACAACACTACATAAAGAGAGACATCACTACACTACATAAAGAGAGACATCACTACACTACATAAAGAGAGACATCACGACAAGAGAGACAACACATCACTACACTACATAAAGAGAGACAACACTACACTACATAAAGAGAGACATCACGACAAGAGAGACAACACTACACTACATAAAGAGAGACATCACGACAAGAGAGACAACACTACACTACATAGAGAGAGACATCACTACACTACATAAAGAGAGACAACACTACACTACATAAAGAGAGACATCACTACACTACATAAAGAGAGACATCACGACAAGAGAGACAACACTACACTACATAAAGAGAGACATCACTACACTACATAAAGAGAGACATCACTACACTACATAAAGAGAGACAACACGACAAGAGAGACAACACTACACTACATAAAGAGAGACATCACTACACTACATAAAGAGAGACAACACTACACTACATAAAGAGAGACATCACGACAAGAGAGACAACACTACACTACATAAAGAGAGACATCACGACAAGAGAGACAACACTACACTACATAAAGAGAGACATCACGACAAGAGAGACAACACTACACTACATAAAGAGAGACATCACTACACTACATAAAGAGAGACAACACTACACTACATAAAGAGAGACATCACGACAAGAGAGACAACACTACACTACATAAAGAGAGACATCACGACAAGAGAGACAACACTACACTACATAAAGAGAGACATCACGACAAGAGACAACACAACACTACATAAAGAGAGACATCACGACAAGAGAGACAACACTACACTACATAAAGAGAGACCTCATGACAAGAGAGACAACACAACACTACATAAAGAGAGACAACACTACACTACACAAAGAGAGAGATCACTACAAGAGAGACAACACTACACTACATAAAGAGAGACAACACGACGAGAGACAACACTACACTACATAAAGAGAGACATCACTACACTACATAAAGAGAGACAACACTACACAACATAGAGACATCACTACACTACATAGAGACAACACTACACTACATAAAGAGAGACATCACTACACTACATAAAGAGAGACATCACGACAAGAGAGACAACACTACACTACATAAAGAGAGACAACACTACACAACATAGAGACATCACTACACTACATAGAGACAACACTACACTACATAAAGAGAGACATCACTACACTACATAAAGAGAGACATCACGACAAGAGAGACAACACTACACTACATAAAGAGAGACATCACGACAAGAGAGACAACACAACACTACATAAAGAGAGACAACCCTACAAGAGAGACAACACTACACTACATAAAGAGAGACAACACTACACTACATAAAGAGAGACAACACTACATAAAGAGAGACATCACTACACTACATAAAGAGAGACATCACTACACTACATAAAGAGAGACAACACGACAAGAGAGACAACACTACACTACATAAAGAGAGACATCACTACACTACATAGAGACATCACTACACTACATAAAGAGAGACAACACGACAAGAGAGACAACACTACACTACATAAAGAGAGACCACACTACACTACATAAAGAGAGACAACACGACAAGAGAGACAACACTACACTACATAAAGAGAGACCACACTACACTACATAAAGAGAGACATCACGACAAGAGAGACAACACTACACTACATAAAGAGAGACCACACTACACTACATAGAGACAACACGACAAGAGACAACACTACACTACATAAAGAGAGACATCACGACAAGAGACAACACTACACTACATAAAGAGAGACATCACGACAAGAGAGACAACACAACACAACATAAAGAGAGACAACACTACACTACATAAAGAGAGACATCACGACAAGAGAGACAACACAACACAACATAAAGAGAGACATCACGACAAGAGAGACAACACTACACTACATAAAGAGAGACATCACTACACTACATAAAGAGAGACCTAAGACGACAACATAGCATTTCAGCAGCACATGACAACACAACATGGTAGTTAACACAACATGGTAGCAGCACAACATGGCAGCAACACAACATGGCAGCAGCACAACATGGCAGCAGCACAACATGGTAGCAACACGACATGGTAGCAACACAACATGGTAGCAGCACAACATGGTAGCAGCACAACATGGCAGCAGCACGACATGGTAGCAACACAACATGGTAGAAACACGACATGGTAGCAACACGGTAGCAACACGACATGGTAGCAACAGCAGAAAGGTTGTTGTATGTGGAGGATGAGGGATGCAATAGATCTCTCGGATAGAGAGGCCTGAGAGGGTTTTATAAATAAGCATCAACCAGTGGGTCTGTCAACGGGTTTACAGAGATGACCAGTTTACAGAGGAGTATAGAGAGCAGTGATCTGTCAATGGGTTTACAGAGATGACCAGTTTACAGAGGAGTATAGAGAGCAGTGATCTGTCAATGGGTTTACAGAGATGACCAGTTTACAGAGGAGTATAGAGAGCAGTGATCTGTCAATGGGTTTACAGAGATGACCAGTTTACAGAGGAGTATAGAGTACAGTGATGTGTCCTATAAAAAGCATTGGTGGCAAATCTGATGGCCGAATGGAAAAGAACATCTAGCCGCTCGAGAGCACCCTGACCTGCCTATCTATAAATTATGTCTCCGTAACCTAGCATGGGTAGGATGGTCATCTGAATCAGGGTTTGGCAGCTAGGGTGAAAGAGGAGCGATTTAGCTTTGGCCAAGTCAATAAAAACAGCAGCACAATATTGCTTAGAATCAAGGGCGATGGTGACATCATTGAGGACCCTTTTAAGGTTGCAGTGACACATCCTTAACCTGAGTTGAAACCAGATTCAACCTTAACTACTCTCTCCCTGGAGAGAGGCCAGGGAGAGAGGCCAGGGAGAGAGGGGTGAGTGTGGTGGAGGTACCTGTACCAGACGGGTGAGTGTGGTGGATGTACCTGTACCAGACAGGGGGAGACAGACCAGGGAGAGAGGAGTGAGTGTGGTGGAGGTACCTGTACCAGACAGGGGGAGAGAGGGGTGAGTGTGGTGGAGGTACCTGTACCAGACAGGGGGAGAGAGGGGTGAGTGTGGTGGAGGTACCTGTACCAGACAGGGGGATACAGACCAGGGAGAGAGGGGGGAGTGTGGTGGAGGTACCTGTACCAGACAGGGGGAGGGAGTGTAGTGGAAGTACCTGTACCTGACAGGGGGAGGGAGTGTAGTGGGGGTACCTGTACCAGACAGGGGTAGTGTAGTGGGGGTACCTGTACCAGACAGGGGTAGTGTAGTGGGGGTACCTGTACCAGACAGGGGTAGTGTAGTGGGGGTACCTGTACCAGACAGGGGTAGTGTAGTGGAGGTACCTGTACCAGACAGGGGGAGGGAGTGTAGTGGAGGTACCTGTACCAGACAGGGGGAGTGTGGTGGAGGTACCTGTACCAGACAGGGGGAGTGTGGTGGAGGTACCTGTACCAGACAGGGGGAGTGTGGTGGAGGTACCTGTACCAGACCGGGGGAGTGTAGTGGAGGTACCTGTACCAGACAGGGGGAGGGAGTGTAGTGGAGGTACCTGTACCAGACAGGGAGAGACAGACCAGGGAGAGAGGGGTGGAGGTACCTGTACCAGATGGTGAACAGATCGCCAGGTGGACTCCAAGCGGCAGTCAGTGGGAGAAGGTGTCAGACCCACTTGGGTCTGAAGGTGAAGGTGTCAGACCCAATTTATTTGTGGAGGCAGATTTCTTGTAGAAAATGCCAGTGGACGGTCTCTGAACAGCAGGAGGGGGGCTTCAGGGGACGAATCCTGACACTTGTTGGGCCCAAAGGCCTTTTTACTTCACACCTTAGTGCTAATTAAATTTGTATCTGGTCTGTCCTCTTCAAGCCTGGCAGCTCAGGTCCGGGTTGGACGTTGTCCTCTGGTCTCTGCTGTTTGTTTGCTGGAGCTCCTTCCGTATAGCTTGGGGAAATTAAACCTTGAACTGAAAGACAGTCGTCTCTCCGGTTAATTTTGGTTAAAATGAGGTTGTAGGTTTGGAGTTCTGATCTGTAGCGAAGGTCGTGCTGTGGAGGGTAGCATCCTGCATGTGTCCCTGCCGAAACACCCAAGGGCATCTAACTCCAAATCTAGCCTTTTGGAAAAAAATACAAATTAAATGTTGAAAAATGTAAGAGCTCACATTAAGCTGTGTCTCTCTCTGAGGGGGGCGTGTCTTTCAGTTCTCTCTCTGAGGGGTGAAGGGGGCGTGTCTTTCAGTTCTCTCTCTGAGGGGTGAAGGGGGCGTGTCTTTCAGTTCTCTCTCTGAGGGGGGCGTGTCTTTCAGTTCTCTCTCTGAAGGGGGTGTGTCTTTCAGTTCTCTCTCTGAGGGGGGCGTGTCTTTCAGTTCTCTCTCTGAAGGGGGTGTGTCTTTCAGTTCTCTCTCTGAGGGGTGTGTGTCTTTCAGTTCTCTCTCTGAGGGGCGTGTCTTTCAGTTCTCTCTCTGAGGGGGGCGTGTCTTTCAGTTCTCTTTCTGAGGGGGGTGTGTCTTTCAGTTCTCTCTCTGAGGGGTGTGTCTTTCAGTTCTCTCTCTGAGGGGGGCGTGTCTTTCAGTTCTCTCTCTGAGGGGGGCGTGTCTTTCAGTTCTCTCTCTGAGGGGGGCGTGTCTTTCAGTTCTCTCTCTGAGGGGGGGTGTGTCTTTCAGTTCTCTCTCTGAGGGGGGAGTGTCTTTCAGTTCTCTCTCTGAAGGGGGCATGTCTTTCAGTTTTCTCTCTGAGGGGGGTGTGTCTTTCAGTTCTCTCTCTGAGGGGGGAGTGTCTTTCAGTTCTCTCTCTGAAGGGGGCATGTCTTTCAGTTCTCTCTCTGAAGGGGGCGTGTCTTTCAGTTCTCTCTCTGAGAGGGTTGTGTCTTTCAGTTCTTTCTCTGAAGGGGGCATGTCTAACAGTGTTTCTCAAACTTCCCTAGCAGTCCCCAAACTGACCCCAAACTGCTCCCTGAATTTGATACATCCCAGATCAGCATCTTTTAAAGTGTTTTCCCCCTCTTGGATCAGCTGCTTCTCTCAGTAACACTGGGTGTTGTGTTTCTACAGCTGCAGCTCTGTGTGTCCACCAGTTCCTGGTCTGATGGCTTCTCATTGGATACGGTGGGGAGTTATGGGTGTGTCAGCTGCCCTGCCAACACCATGGACTATCTGGTGAGGAAATGACAACGTGCAAAAAACAGTCACGACTCTGGAATGTATAATGTTTTATTTCACACATATAATGCTTTATCCAAGTGACTTAAGGTGAACTTACGGTGAACTTACGGTGAACTTACGGTGAACTTACGGTGAACTTACGGTGAACTTACGGTGAACTTACGGTGAACTTAAGGTGAACTTACGGTGACCTTACGGTGACCTTAAGGTGAACACATTCAGTGGCCTCATGCAGGACTCAAACCCTATGATGATCTGTGGTTTAACTGAGACACTACAGCCGCGTTGTGAAGGACAGACAGTCTGAGTCATGTGTTTTAACTGAGACACTACAGCCACGTTGTGAAGGACAGACAGTCTGACAGTATGAGTCATGTGTTTTAACTGAGACACTACAGCCGCATTGTGAAGGACAGACAGTCTGACAGTATGAGTCATGTGTTTTAACTGAGACACTACAGCCGCGTTGTGAAGGACAGACAGTCTGACAGTATGAGTCATGTGTTTTAACTGAGAAACTACAGCCGCGTTGTGAAGGGCAGACAGTATGAGTCGTGTTTTAACTGAGACACTACAGCCGCGTTGTGAAGGACAGACCGTCTGACATTATGAGTCATGTGTTTTAACTGAGACACTACAGCCGCGTTGTGAAGGACAGACAGTCTGACAGTATGAGTCATGTGTTTTAACTGAGACACTACAGCCGCGTTGTGAAGGACGGACAGTCTGACAGTATGAGACATGTGTTTTAACTGAGACACTACAGCCGCGTTGTGAAGGACGGACAGTCTGACAGTATGAGTCATGTGTTTTAACTGAGACACTACAGCCACGTTGTGAAGGACAGACAGTCTGACAGTATGAGTCATGTGTTTTAACTGAGACACTACAGCCGCGTTGTGAAGGACGGACAGTCTGACAGTATGAGTCATGTGTTTTAACTGAGACACTACAGCCGCGTTGTGAAGGACAGACAGTCTGAGTCATGTGTTTTAACTGAGACACTACAGCCGCGGTGTGACGGACAGACAGTCTGACCGTATGAGTCATGTGTTTTAACTGAGACACTACAGCCGCGTTGTGAAGGACGGACAGTCTGACAGTATGAGTCATGTGTTTTAACTGAGACACTACAGCCACGTTGTGAAGGACAGACAGTCTGACAGTATGAGTCATGTGTTTTAACTGAGACACTACAGCCGCGTTGTGAAGGACGGACAGTCTGACAGTATGAGTCATGTGTTTTAACTGAGACACTACAGCCGCGTTGTGAAGGACAGACAGTCTGAGTCATGTGTTTTAACTGAGACACTACAGCCGCGGTGTGACGGACAGACAGTCTGACCGTATGAGTCATGTGTTTTAACTGAGACACTACAGCCGCGTTGTGAAAGACGGACAGTCTGACAGTATGAGTCATGTGTTTTAACTGAGACACTACAGCCGCGTTGTGAAGCGCGGACAGTCTGACAGTATGAGTCATGTGTTTTAACTGAGACACTACAGCCGCGTTGTGAAGGACAGACAGTCTGACAGTCTGAGTCATGTGTTTTAACTGAGACACTACAGCCGCGGTGTGACGGACAGACAGTCTGACCGTATGAGTCATGTGTTTTAACTGAGACACTACAGCCGCGTTGTGAAAGACGGACAGTCTGACAGTATGAGTCATGTGTTTTAACTGAGACACTACAGCCGCGTTGTGAAGCGCGGACAGTCTGACAGTATGAGTCATGTGTTTTAACTGAGACACTACAGCCGCGTTGTGAAGGACAGACAGTCTGACAGTATGAGTCATGTGTTTTAACTGAGACACTACAGCCGCATTGTGAAGAACAGACAGTCTGACAGTATGAGTCATGTGTTTTAACTGAGACACTACAGCCGCGTTGTGAAGGACGGACAGTCTGACAGTATGAGTCATGTGTTTTAACTGAGACACTACAGCCACGTTGTGAAGGACAGACAGTCTGACAGTCTGAGTCATGTGTTTTAACTGAGACACTACAGCCGCGGTGTGACGGACAGACAGTCTGAGTCATGTGTTTTAACTGAGACACTACAGCCGCATTGTGAAGAACAGACAGTCTGACAGTATGAGTCATGTGTTTTAACTGAGACACTACAGCCGCGTTGTGAAGGACGGACAGTCTGACAGTATGAGTCATGTGTTTTAACTGAGACACTACAGCCGCGTTGTGAAGTACGGGACAGTCTGACAGTATGAGTCATGTGTTTTGTAGGTTGGCGTCAGCATTCAGATGAGTAGTTTCAACCTGACCAAGATGGTGACCATGAGTCCGTTCTTCACGCTGGTCAACAAGTCTTCCTACGAGCTGGAGGTGGGAGAGGTGCAGACAGAGGAGGGCAGCGTCAACGGGAAGTGGCACTACATCTCCTCTACAGAGGTGAGGACCGACCGTGTGTTTGGCTTTACTGTGCGTGAATGTAACAATGAACGTATGATGAGCGTGTTCCTCTGTCTGACTGTTGTCTTCCCTGTGTCCGACTGTCTTCCCTGTGTCCGTCTGTCGTCTTCCCTGTGTCCATCTGTCGTCTTCCCTGTGTCCGACTGTTGTCTAACCTGTGTCCGCCTGTCCGACTGTTGTCTTCCCTGTGTCTGTCTGTTGTCTTCCCTGTGTCCGACTGTTGTCTTCCCTGTGTCCGTCTGTCCGACTGTTGTCTTCCCTGTGTCCGTCTGTCTGACTGTTGTCTTCCCTGTGTCTGACTGTTGTCTTCCCTGTGTCTGACTGTTGTCTTCCCTGTGCCTGTCTGTTGTCTTCCCTGTGCCTGTCTGTCGTCTTCCATGTGTCCGACTGTTGTCCTCCATGTGTCCGATGGTCTTCCCTGTGTCCGACTGTTGGCTTCCCTGTGTCCGACTGTTGTCTTCCCTGTGTCCGACTGTTGTCTTCCCTGTGTCCGACTGTTGTCTTCCCTGTGTCCGACTGTTGTCTTCCCTGTGTCCATCTGTCTGACTGTTGTCTTCCCTGTGTCCGTATGTTGTCTTCCATGTGTCCGACTGTTGTCTTCCCTGTGCCCGACTGCTGTAATCCCTGTGTCCGTCTGTTGTCTTCCCTGTGTCCGTCTGTTGTCTTCCCTGTGCCCGTCTGTTGTCTTCCCTGTGCCCGTCTGTTGTCTTCCCTGTGTCCGTCTGTTGTCTTCCCTGTGTCCGTCTGTTGCCTTCCCTGTGTCCGTCCGTTGCCTTCCCTGTGTCCGTCCGTTGCCTTCCCTGTGTCCGACTGTTGTCTTCCCCGTGTCCGGCTGTTGTCTTACCTGTGTCCGACTGTTGTCTTCCATGTGTCCGACTGTTGTCTCCCATGTGTCCGACTGTTGTCTTCCCTGTGTCCGTCTGTCCGACTGTTGTCTTCCCTGTGTCCATCTGTCTGACTGGTGTCTTCCCTGTGTCCGACTGTCCGACTGTTGTCTTCCCTGTGTCCGACTGTTGTCTTCCCTGTGTCCGTATGTTGTCTTCCATGTGTCCGACTGTTGTCTTCCCTGTGCCCGACTGCTGTATTCCCTGTGTCCGTCTGTTGTCTTCCCTGTGTCCGTCTGTTGTCTTCCCTGTGCCCGTCTGTTGTCTTCCCTGTGCCCGTCTGTTGTCTTCCCTGTGTCCGTCTGTTGTCTTCCCTGTGTCCGTCTGTTGCCTTCCCCGTGTCCGACTGTTGTCTTCCCCGTGTCCGACTGTTGTCTTCCCCGTGTCCGGCTGTTGTCTTCCCCGTGTCCGGCTGTTGTCTTCCCTGTGTCCGACTGTTGTCTTCCATGTGTCCGACTGTTGTCTCCCATGTGTCCGACTGTTGTCTTCCCTGTGTCCATCTGTCCGACTGTTGTCTTCCCTGTGTCCGTCTGTCCGACTGTTGTCTTCCCTGTGTCCGTCTGTCTGACTGTTGTCTTCCCTGTGTCCGTCTGTCTGACTGTTGTCTTCCCTGTGTCCGTCTGTCTGACTGTTGTCTTCCCTGTGTCTGCCTGTCTGACTGTTGTCTTCCCTGTGTCTGACTGTTGTCTTCCCTGTGTCTGACTGTTGTCTTCCCTGTGTCTGACTGTTGTCTTCCCTGTGTCTGACTGTTGTCTTCCCTGTGTCTGACTGTTGTCTTCCCTGTGTCTGACTGTTGTCTTCCCTGTGTCTGACTGTTGTCTTCCCTACGTCCGACGGTTGTCTTCCCTACGCCCGACGGTTGTCTTCCCTACGCCCGACAGTTGTCTTCCCTGTGTCCGACTGTTGTCTTCCCTGTGTCCGACTGTTGTCTTCCCTGTGTCCGACTGTTGTCTTCCCTGTGTCCGACTGTTGTCTTCCCTGTGTCCGACTGTTGTCTTACATGCGCCCGACTGTTGGCTTCCCTGTGTCCGACTGTTGTCTTCCCTGTGTCCGAATGTTGTCTTCCCTGTGTCCGAATGTTGTCTTCCCTGTGTCCGACTGATGTCGGCCCTGTGTCCGACTGTTGCCGTCCCTGCGTCCGACTGTCTTCCCTGGGCACGCCTGCCCGACTGTTGTCTTACATGTGTCCGACTGTTGGCTTCCCTGTGTCCGACTGTTGGCTTCCCTGTGTCCGACTGCTGTCTTCCCTGTGTCCGACTGCTGTCTTTACTGTGTCCGACTGTTGTCTTCCCTCTGTCCGACTGTCTGATTGTTGTCTTCCCTGTGTCCGTCTGTCTGACTCTTTTCTTCCCTGTGTCCGTCTGTCTGACTGACTGACCTTTTTGACTTCCCTGTGTTTCCAGTGCCTCCCCCTCTGGCCAGAGTTGATCACAGGGAAGCTGTGTGTCAGGGTCGTGGGCTCAGACTCCAAGTCCAAGTCCTTCTTCTTCAACAAGCAGGACAACGGCACCCTGCTGGGCATGGATCAGGTCAGTGTCCCTGGAGATGCACCACATATCACTGACCTCACTTCCTGTCTGCTGGGCATGGATCAGGTCAGTGTCCCTGGAGATACACCACATATCACTGACCTCACTTCCTGTCTGCTGGGCATGGATCAGGTCAGTGTCCCTGGAGATACACCACATATCACTGACCTCACTTCCTGTCTGCTGGGCATGGATCAGGTCAGTGTCCCTGGAGATGCACCACATATCACTGACCTCACTTCCTGTCTGCTGGGCATGGATCAGGTCAGTGTCCCTGGAGATGCACCACATATCACTGACCTCACTTCCTGTCTGCTGGGCATGGATCAGGTCAGTGTCCCTGGAGATGCACCACATATCACTGACCTCACTTCCTGTCTGCTGGGCATGGACCAGGTCAGAGTACCTGGAGATACACCACATATCACTGACCTCACTTCCTGTCTGCTGGGCATGGATCAGGTCAGTGTCCCTGGAGATGCACCACATATCACTGACCTCACTTCCTGTCTGCTGGGCATGGACCAGGTCAGTGTCCCTGGAGATACACCACATATCACTGACCTCACTTCCTGTCTGCTGGGCGTGGACCAGTCAGCCACATATCACTGACCTCACTTCCTGTCTGCTGGGCGTGGACCAGTCAGCCACATATCACTGACCTCACTTCCTGTCTGCTGGGCATGGATCAGGTCAGTGTCCCTGGAGATGCACCACATATCACTGACCTCACTTCCTGTCTGCTGGGCATGGACCAGGTCAGAGTACCTGGAGATACACCACATATCACTGACCTCACTTCCTGTCTGCTGGGCGTGGACCAGTCAGCCACATATCACTGACCTCACTTCCTGTCTGCTGGGCGTGGACCAGTCAGCCACATATCACTGACCTCACTTCCTGTCTGCTGGGCGTGGACCAGTCAGCCACATATCACTGACCTCACTTCCTGTCGGCTGGGCGTGGACCAGTCATCACATATCACTGATCTCACTTCCTGTCTGCTGGGCGTGGACCAGTCAGCCACATATCACTGACCTCACTTCCTGTCTGCTGGGCGTGGACCAGTCAGCCACATATCACTGATCTCACTTCCTGTCGGCTGGGCATGGACCAGGTCAGTGTCCCTGGAGATGCACCACATATCACTGACCTCACTTCCTGTCTGCTGGGCATGGATCAGGTCAGTGTCCCTGGAGATGCACCACATATCACTGACCTCACTTCCTGTCTGCTGGGCATGGATCAGGTCAGTGTCCCTGGAGATGCACCACATATCACTGACCTCACTTCCTGTCTGCTGGGCATGGATCAGGTCAGTGTCCCTGGAGATGCACCACATATCACTGACCTCACGTCCTGTTTGCTGGGCATGGATCAGGTCAGTGTCCCTGGAGATGCACCACATATCACTGACCTCACTTCCTGTCTGCTGGGCATGGATCAGGTCAGTGTCCCTGGAGATGCACCACATATCACTGACCTCACTTCCTGTCTGCTGGGCATGGATCAGGTCAGTGTCCCTGGAGATGCACCACATATCACTGACCTCACTTCCTGTCTGCTGGGCATGGATCAGGTCAGTGTCCCTGGAGATACACCACATATCACTGACCTCACTTCCTGTCTGCTGGGCATGGATCAGGTCAGTGTCCCTGGAGATGCACCACATATCACTGACCTCACTTCCTGTCTGCTGGGCGTGGACCAGTCAGCCACATATCACTGACCTCACTTCCTGTCTGCTGGGCGTGGACCAGTCAGCCACATATCACTGACCTCACTTCCTGTCGGCTGGGCATGGACCAGTCAGCCACATATCACTGACCTCACTTCCTGTCTGCTGGGCATGGACCAGGTCAGTGTCCCTGGAGATACACCACATATCACTGACCTCACTTCCTGTCTGCTGGGCGTGGACCAGTCAGCCACATATCACTGACCTCACTTCCTGTCTGCTGGGCGTGGACCAGTCAGCCACATATCACTGACCTCACTTCCTGTCGGCTGGGCGTGGACCAGTCAGCCACATATCACTGATCTCACTTCCTGTCTGCTGGGCGTGGACCAGTCAGCCACATATCACTGACCTCACTTCCTGTCGGCTGGGCATGGACCAGTCAGCCACATATCACTGACCTCACTTCCTGTCGGCTGGGCGTGGACCAGTCAGCCACATATCACTGACCTCACTTCCTGTCTGCTGGGCGTGGACCAGTCAGCCACATATCACTGACCTGATTTACCCTCCTTTAACAACAGGACACATTCTCATTTACAAGTCATTACCTTTGTTGTCTGTCTGCAATGGCCTTGAAGTATCAGATGTAACTTTCCAATGTTGTTTCTTATCAACTGTGACCTCTCTTCCTGTCTGTAGTATGGAGGTGTTATCATCAACTGATCTCTCTTCCTGTCTGTAGTATGGAGATGTTATCAACTGATCTCTCTTCCTGTCTGTAGTATGGAGGTGTTGTTGTCCACTGTGACCTCTCTTCCTGTCTGTTGTAGTATGGAGGTGTTGTTATTCACTGTGACCTCTCTTCCTGTCTGTAGTATGGGGGTGTTGTTATCAACTGTGACCTCTCTTCCTGTCTGTAGTATGGAGTTGTTCTTATCAACTGTGACCTCTCTTCCTGTCTGTTGTATGGAGATGTTATCATCAACTGTGACCTCTCTTCCTGTCTGTAGTATGGAGGTGTTGTTTCTATTAAACTGTGACCTCTCTTCCTGTCTGTTGTAGTATGAAGGTGTTGTTATCCACTGTGATCTCTCTTCCTGTCTGTTGTAGTATGGAGGTGTTGTTATTCACTGTGACATCTCTTCCTGTCTGTTGTAGTATGGAGGTGTTGTTATTCACTGTGACATCTCTTCCTGTCTGTTGTAGTATGGAGGTGTTATCATCCACTGTGACCTCTCTTCCTGTCTGTTGTAGTATGGAGGTGTTGTTATTCACTGTGACATCTCTTCCTGTCTGTTGTAGTATGGAGGTGTGATAGTCGATGTGAACATCTCAGACAACTCTACTGTGATCAGCTTCACTGACTACTATGATGGAGCTGCTCCAGCTCTCATAGTCAACCACACACCCTGGGTTGTCATCACCTACAGACAGAGGTTAGACTGAACCTTAACCCTTAACCCCAAACCCTAACATAGTCAACCACACACTCTGGGTTGTCATCACCTAC
>NW_022265940.1:42500-52500 GCF_002021735.2 Oncorhynchus kisutch
AACGGACACTGGGTAGGGGGAAAAGGACACGGGATAGGGGGGACACTGGGTAGGGGGGACACGGACACGGAGTAGGGGGGAAACGGAGACGGAGTAGGGGAAAACGGAGTAGGGGAAACGGATGTGAATATTTACCTCCTTTACCCATGCAGGTGAACTTTGGGAAGGTTCCCATGGTGATGCGTCAGCCCTTTTCCAGTACTATCAGGAGGAACTTCCTGTCTGGGATTCAGGTGGAGTTTAAACAGTCGCCTCATCAGAGAAGTCTCCGGGCCCAGCTACACTGGCTACAGGTAACACCCTAACCCCTACACCCTAACCCCTACATATACTACACCCTAACCCCTACACCCTAACCCCTACATATACTACACCCTAACCCCTACACACACTACACCCTAACCCCTACACCCTAACCCCTACATATACTACACCCTAACCCCTACACCCTAACCCCTACACCCTAACCCCTACACCCTAACCCCTACACCCTAACCCCTACATATACTACACCCTAACCCCTACACCCTAACCCCTACACCCTAACCCCTACATATACTACACCCTAACCCCTACATATACTACACCCTAACCCCTACACACTAACTCCTACACCCTAACCCCTACATATACTACACACTAACCCTACACCCTAACCTCTACATATACTACACACTAACCCCTACACCCTAACCCCTACATATACTACACACTAACCCCTACACCCTAACCTCTACATATACTACACACTAACCCCTACACCCTAACCCCTACATATACTACACACTAACCCCTACACCCTAACCTCTACATATACTACACACTAACCCCTACATATACTACACACTAACCCCTACACCCTAACCCCTACACCCTAACCCCTACATATACTACACCCTAACCCCTACACACTAACCCCTACACGCTAACCCCTACATATACTACACCCTAACCCCTACACACTAACCCCTACACCCTAACCCCTACACCCTAACCCCTACATATACTACACCCTAACCCCTACACCCTAACCCCTACACCCTAGCCCCTACACCCTAGCCCCTACATATACTACACCCTAACCCCTACACACTAACCCCTACATATAATACACCCTACCCCTACACACTAACCCCTACATATACTACACACTAACCCCTACACACTAACCCCTACATATACTACACCCTAGCCCTACACACTAACCCCTACATATACTACACCCTAACCCCTACACACTAACCCCTACATATACTACACCCTAACCCCTACACACTAACCCCTACATATACTACACCCTAACCCCTACACACTAACCCCTACATATACTACACCCTAACCCCTACACACTAACCCCTACATATAATACACCCTACCCCTACACACTAACCCCTACATATACTACACCCTAACCCCTACATATACTACACCCTAAGCCCTACACACTAACCCCTACACCCTAACCCCTACATATACTACACCCTAACCCCTACATATACTACACCCTAAGCCCTACACACTAACCCCTACACCCTAACCCCTACATATACTACACCCTAGCCCCTACACCCTAGCCCCTACACCCTAGCCCCTACATCCTAGCCCCTACACACTAACCCCTAAACCCTACATATACTACACACTAACCCCTAAACCCACACACTAACCCCTAAACCCACAGACTAACCCCTACACCTACACACTAACCCCTAACCCTACACACTAACACTAACCCCTAAACCTACACCCTAACCCCTACATACACTACACCCTAACACCTACATACACTACACCCTAACACTAACCCCTAAACCTACACACTAACCCCTAAACCTACACACTAACCCCTAAACCTACACACTAACCCCTAAACCTACACACTAACCCCTAAACCTACACACTAACCCCTAAACCTACACACTAACCCCTAACCTACACACTAACCCCTAAACCTACACACTAACCCCTAAACCTACACACTAACCCCTAACCCTACACACTAACACTAACCCCTAAACCTACACCCTAACCCCTACATACACTACACCCTAACACCTACATACACTACACCCTAACACTAACCCCTAAACCTACACCCTAACCCCTACATATACTACACCCTAACACCTAAACCTACACCCTAACACTAACCCCTAAACCTACACCCTAACACTAACCCCTAAACCTACACCCTAACACCTACATATACTACACACTAACCCCTACACCGTAACCCCTACATATACTACACCCTAACCCCTACATATACTACACCCTAACCCCTACACCCTAACCCCTACACACTAACCCCTACATATACTACACACTAACCCTACATATACTACACACTAACCCCTACACACTAACCCCTACACACTAACCCCTACACACTAACCCCTACACACTAACCCCTACATATACTACACCCTAACCCCTACACACTAACCCCTACACACTAACCCTACACACTAACCCCTACACCCTAACCCCTACACACTAACCCATACACCCTAACCCCTACATATACTACACTCTAACCCCTACATCCTAACCCCTACACCCTAGCCCCTACACCCTAGCCCCTACATATACTACACCCTAACCCCTACACACTAACCCCTACATATACTACACCCTACCCCTACACACTAACCCCTACATATACTACACCCTAACCCCTACATATACTACACCCTAAGCCCTACACACTAACCCCTACACCCTAACCCCTACATATACTACACCCTAGCCCCTAGCCCATAGCCCCTACACCCTAACCCCTACACCCTAGCCCCTACACACTAACCCCTAAACCCTACATATACTACACACTAACCCCTAAACCCACACCCTAACCCCTAAACCTACACACTAACCCCTAACCCTACACACTAACCCCTAACCCCTAAACCTACACCCTACATACACTACACCCTAACACTAACCCCTAAACCTACACCCTAACCCCTACATATACTACACCCTAACACCTAAACTTACACCCTAACACTAACCCCTAAACCTACACCCTAACACTAACCCCTAAACCTACACCCTAACACTAACCCCTAAACCTACACCCTAACCCCTACATATACTACACACTAACCCCTACATCGTAACCCCTACATATACTACACCCTAACCCCTACATATACTACACCCTAACCCCTCACCCTAACCCCTACACACTAACCCCTACATATACTACACCCTAACCCCTACACACTAACCCCTACACCCTAACCCCTACACCCTACACACTAACCCCTACATATACTACACCCTAACCCCTACACACTAACCCCTACACCCTAACCCCTACACACTAACCCCTACATATACTACACCCTAACCCCTACACACTAACCCCTACACACTAACCCCTACACCCTAATCCCTACACACTAACCCCTACACCCTAATCCCTACACACTAACCCCTACACCCTAACCCATACACACTAACCCATACACCCTAACCCCTTCATATACTACACCCTAACCCCTACACCCTAACCCCTACACACTAACCCCTACACACTAACCCATACACCCTAACCCCTACACACTAACCCCTACATATACTACACCCTAACCCCTACACACTAACCCCTACACACTAACCCCTACACCCTACACACTAACCCCTACATATACTACACACTAACCCCTACACACTAACCCCTACACCCTAACCCCTACACACTAACCCCTACATATACTACACCCTAACCCCTACACACTAACCCATACACCCTAACCCCTACACACTAACCCATACACCCTAACCCCTACATATATTACACACTTCTCTTCACGGTGTGTATGTATCTGTGGTGATATTAAACCCTTTACGGTGTATCTGTGGTGATATTAAACCCTTGTCTTGACGGTGTATCTGTGGTGATATTAAACCCTTGTCTTGACGGTGTATCTGTGGTGATATTAAACCCTTGACGGTGTATCTGTGGTGATATTAAACCCTTGACGGTGTATCTGTGGTGATATTAAACCCTTGTCTTGACGGTGTATCTGTGGTGATATTAAACCCTTGACGGTGTATCTGTGGTGATATTAAATTAAACCCTTGACGGTGTATCTGTGGTGATATTAAACCCTTGACGGTGTATCTGTGGTGATATTAAACCCTTGACGGTGTATCTGTGGTGATATTAAACCCTTTACGGTGTATCTGTGGTGATATTAAACCCTTGACGGTGTATCTGTGGTGATATTAAACCCTTGACGGTGTATCTGTGGTGATATTAAACCCTTTAACGGTGTATCTGTGGTGATATTAACCCTTTACGGTGTATCTGTGGTGATATTAAAACCCTTGACGGTGTATCTGTGGTGATATTAACCCTTTACGGTGTATCTGTGGTGATATTAAACCCTTGTCTTGACGGTGTATCTGTGGTGATATTAAACCCTTTACGGTGTATCTGTGGTGATATTAAACCCTTGTCTTTACGGTGTATCTGTGGTGATATTAAACCCTTTACGGTGTATCTGTGGTGATATTAAACCCTTTACGGTGTATCTGTGGTGATATTAAACCCTTGACGGTGTGTCTGTGGTGATATTAAACCCTTGACGGGGTATCTGTGGTGATATTAAACCCTTGACGGTGTATCTCTGTGGTGATATTAAACCGTTGTCTTTACTGTGTATCTGTGGTGATATTAAACCCTTGACGGTGTGTTTCAGGTAGACAACCAGCTGACTGGAGCTTTATTCCCCATTGTGTTCCACCCTGTTCCTCCTCCAAAGTCCATCGCTCTGGACTCAGGTAACCTCTGCCTCCCCGGAACATGGCTGTGTGTGTGTTCTCTAATGCTGTTCTCTAATTGGTCCTTCTCTGTCTTTCTTCCTCAGAACCAAAGCCTTTTATGGATGTCAGCATCATCACCAGGTTTAACCAACACAGTCAGGTCACGCAGTTCAAGTGAGTCTTCTGCTTATACCCCCCCCTGCACTGTTAGGGTACACACTTCTGTTTAGGGTACACACTTCTGTTTAGGGTACACACTTCTGTTTAGGGTACACACTTCTGTTTAGGGTACACACTTCTGTTTAGGGTACACACTTCTGTTTAGGGTACACACTTCTGTTTAGGGTACACACTTCTGTTTAGGGTACACACTTCTGTTTAGTGTACACACTTCTGTTTAGTGTACACACTTCTGTTTAGGGTACACACTTCTGCTTATACCCCACCTGCACTGTTAGGGTACACACTTCTGTTTAGGGTACACACTTCTGTTTAGGGTACACACTTCTGTTTAGGGTACACACTTCTGTTTAGGGTACACACTTATGTTTAGGGTACACACTTATGTTTAGGGTACACACTTATGTTTAGGGTACACACTTATGTTTAGGGTACACACTTCTGTTTAGGGTACACACTTCTGTTTAGGGTACACACTTCAGCTTATACCCCACCTGCACTGTTGGGGTACACACTTCTGTTTAGTGTACACACTTCTGTTTAGTGTACACACTTCTGTTTAGTGTACACACTTCTGTTTAGCGTACACACTTCTGTTTAGCGTACACACTTCCTTTTAGTGTACATACTTCTTTTTCATAGGTAAAGAGACGTAGTCCTTGATTTAGTTATACTGTGATCTGTGTTTTAGTTCAGGGTGAGTCCCCTTCACCAGTCTCTCTGACCCAGTAGTTATACTGTGATCTGTGTTTTAGTTCAGGGTGAGTCCCCTTCACCAGTCTCTCTGACCCAGTAGTTATACTGTGATCTGTGTTTTAGTTCAGGGTGAGTCCCCTTCACCAGTCTCTCTGACCCAGTAGTTATACTGTGATCTGTGTTTTAGTTCAGGGTGAGTCCCCTTCACCAGTCTCTCTGACCCAGTAGTTATACTGTGATCTGTGTTTTAGTTCAGGGTGAGTCCCCTTCACCAGTCTCTCTGACCCAGTAGTTATACTGTGATCTGTGTTTTAGTTCAGGGTGAGTCCCCTTCACCAGTCTCTCTGACCCAGTAGTTATACTGTGATCTGTGTTTTAGTTCAGGGTGAGTCCTTCACCAGTCTCTCTGACCCAGTAGTTATACTGTGATCTGTGTTTTAGTTCAGGGTGAGTCCCCTTCACCAGTCTCTCTGACCCAGTAGTTATACAGTGATCTGTGTTTTAGTTCAGGGTGAGTCCTTCACCAGTCTCTCTGACCCAGTAGTTATACTGTGATCTGTGTTTTAGTTCAGGGTGAGTCCCCTTCACCAGTCTCTCTGACCCAGTAGTTATACTGTGATCTGTGTTTTAGTTCAGGGTGAGTCCTTCACCAGTCTCTCTGACCCAGTAGTTATACTGTGATCTGTGTTTTAGTTCAGGGTGAGTCCTTCACCGGTCTCTCTGACCCAGTAGTTATACTGTGATCTGTGTTTTAGTTCAGGGTGAGTCCCCTTCACCAGTCTCTCTGACCCAGTAGTTATACTGTGATCTGTGTTTTAGTTCAGGGTGAGTCCCCTTCACCAGTCTCTCTGACCCAGTAGTTATACTGTGATCTGTGTTTTAGTTCAGGGTGAGTCCTTCACCAGTCTCTCTGACCCAGTAGTTATACTGTGATCTGTGTTTTAGTTCAGGGTGAGTCCCCTTCACCAGTCTCTCTGACCCAGTAGTTATACTGTGATCTGTGTTTTAGTTCAGGGTGAGTCCTTCACCGGTCTCTCTGACCAAGTAGTTATACTGTGATCTGTGTTAAAGGTACTTCATGGTTCTGGTCCAGGAGATGGCTGTGAAGATTGACCAGGGATTCCTGGGAGCCATCTTGGCCCTGTTCACCCCAGCTGCCGAATCGCATGTGGACAAACAGAAGGTAACTGACCTAGACACAGACACGGCTAGGGACACTGCTAGGGACAGGGACACGGCTAGGGACACTGCTAGGGACAGGGACACGGCTAGGGACACTGCTAGGGACAGGGACACGGCTAGGGACAGGGACAGGGACACGGCTAGGGACACTGCTAGGGACAGGGACACGGACACGGCCGGGGACAGGGACACAGACACGGCTAGGGACACGGCCAGTTGCAGAACCAGAGCTGCTGAAGCACACATTGACCAACAGACGGTAACACAGACACACATGCAGATGCCTCTGAGGAGATGGTTGAAGTGGACAGAAAATGGGACTGGTACTCATGATAAATGGGGGCTGGTACTCATCATAAAAGGGGGCTGGTACTCATGATAAAAGGGGGCTGGTACTCATGATAAAAGGGGGCTGGTACTCATGATAAAAGGGGGCTGGTACTCATGATAAATGGGACTGGTACTCATGATAAAAGGGGGCTGGTACTCATGATAAATGGGACTGGTACTCATGACAAAAGGGGGCTGATACTCATGATAAAAGGGGGCTGGTACTCATGATAAAGGGGGCTGGTACTCATGATAAAAGGGGACTGGTACTCATGATAAAAGGGGACTGGTACTCATGATAAATGGAGACTGGTACTCATGATAAAGGGGGCTGGTACTCATGATATTTTAGAGATAATATTCTATAAGAGGTGCCGGTATTCTGCTCTGGGGTTCAGGAGAACGAGGAGGTGGACTGTAGTGTAAACATGGTAATACTGCCCCCTGGTGGTAGAAGAATGTACTGTAGTGTAAACATGGACATACTGCCCCCTGGTGGTAGAAGAATGGACTGTAGTGTAACCATGGGGAATACTGCCCCCTATTGGTAGAAGAATGGACTGTAGTGTAACCATGGGGAATACTGCCCCCTATTGGTAGAAGAATGGACTGTAGTGTAACCATGGGGAATACTGCCCCCTATTGGTAGAAGAATGGACTGTAGTGTAACCATGGGGAATACTGCCCCCTATTGGTAGAAGAATGGACGTAACCAGACAGGATAGAGGAAATAAAGGAGTTTAAACATGTCTACTTTATATTAGAATTGCAGAGTATTAGAATAGATGCTGTAGACGGTCCAGCAGATGGCTGTGAAGATTGACCAGGGCTTCCTAGGAGCCATCCAGACCCTGTTGACCCCTGTTACTGAAACACACACCGACAAACCACTTAGCCTTCCTAGGAGCCATCCAGACCCTGGTCACCCCTGTTACTGAAACACACATGGACAAACCACTTAACCTTCCTAGGAGCCATCCAGACCCTGTTACTGAAACACACACAGACAAACCACTTAGCCTTCCTAGGAGCCATCCAGACCCTGTTACTGAAACACACATGGACAAACCACTTAACCTTCCTAGGAGCCATCCAGACCCTGGTCACCCCTGTTACTGAAACACACATGGACAAACCACTTAACCTTCCTAGGAGCCATCCAGACCCTGTTACTGAAACACACACCGACAAACCACTTAACCTTCCTAGGAGCCATCCAGACCCTGTTACTGAAACACACATGGACAAACCACTTAACCTTCCTAGGAGCCATCCAGACCCTGTTGACCCCTGTTACTGAAACACACATGGACAAACCACTTAACCTTCCTAGGAGCCATCCAGACCCTGGTCACCCCTGTTACTGAAACACACACCGACAAACCACTTAACCTTCCTAGGAGCCATCCAGACCCTGTTACTGAAACACACAACGACAAACCACTTAACCTTCCTAGGAGCCATCCAGACCCTGGTCACCCCTGTTACTGAAACACACACCGACAAACCACTTAACCTTCCTAGGAGCCATCCAGACCCTGGTCACCCCTGTTACTGAAACACACACCGACAAACCACTTAACCTTCCTAGGAGCCATCCAGACCCTGTTACTGAAACACACACAGACAAACCACTTAACCTTCCTAGGAGCCATCCAGACCCTATTACTGAAACACACACAGACAAACCACTTCACCTTCCTAGGAGCCATCTAGACCCTGTTACTGAAACACACACAGACAAACCACTTCACCTTCCTAGGAGCCATCCAGACCCTGTTACTGAAACACACAGTGACAAACCACTTCACCTTCCTAGGAGCCATCCAGACCCTGTTACTGAAACACACACCGACAAACCACTTAACCTTCCTAGGAGCCATCCAGACCCTGTTACTGAAACACACACCGACAAACCACTTAACCTTCCTAGGAGCCATCCAGACCCTGTTACTGAAACACACAACGACAAACCACTTAACCTTCCTAGGAGCCATCCAGACCCTGTTACTGAAACACACACCGACAAACCACTTAACCTTCCTAGGAGCCATCCAGACCCTGTTCACCCCTGTTACTGAAACACACACCGACAAACCACTTAACCTTCCTAGGAGCCATCCAGACCCTGTTACTGAAACACACACCGACAAACCACTTAACCTTCCTAGGAGCCATCCAGACCCTGGTCACCCCTGTTACTGAAACACACACCGACAAACCACTTAACCTTCCTAGGAGCCATCCAGACCCTGGTCACCCCTGTTACTGAAACACACACCGACAAACCACTTAACCTTCCTAGGAGCCATCCAGACCCTGTTGACCCCTGTTACTGAAACACACACCGACAAACCACTTAACCTTCCTAGGAGCCATCCAGACCCTGTTGACCCCTGTTACTGAAACACACACCGACAAACCACTTAGCCTTCCTAGGAGCCATCCAGACCCTGTTACTGAAACACACAATGACAAACCACTTAACCTTCCTAGGAGCCATCCAGACCCTGTTACTGAAACACACATGGACAAACCACTTAACCTTCCTAGGAGCCATCCAGACCCTGTTACTGAAACACACAACGACAAACCACTTAACCTTCCTAGGAGCCATCCAGACCCTGTTACTGAAACACACAACGACAAACCACTTAGCCTTCCTAGGAGCCATCCAGACCCTGTTACTGAAACACACAACGACAAACCACTTAACCTTCCTAGGAGCCATCCAGACCCTGTTGACCCCTGTTACTGAAACACACATGGACAAACCACTTAACCTTCCTAGGAGCCATCCAGACCCTGTTACTGAAACACACACAGACAAACCACT
>NW_022265940.1:57500-132500 GCF_002021735.2 Oncorhynchus kisutch
GTGAGGTTATCTAGATGGTTAGGTCTGTAGTGAGGATATCTAGATGGTTGGGTCTGTAGTGTTCAGCAGCAGTACCTCTGTAGTGGGGTTATCTAGACGGTTGGGTCTGTAGTGTTCAGCAGCAGTACCTCTGTAGTGGGGTTATCTAGATGGTTAGGTCTGTAGTGTTCAGCAGCAGTACCTCTGTAGTGGGGTTATCTAGATGGTTGGGTCTGTAGTGAGGTTATCTAGATGGTTAGGTCTGTAGTGAGGATATCTAGATGGTTGGGTCTGTAGTGGGGTTATCTAGATGGTTGGGTCTGTAGTGAGGTTATCTAGATGGTTGGGTCTGTAGTGTTCAGCAGCAGTACCTCTGTAGTGGGGTTATCTAGATGGTTAGGTCTGTAGTGGGGTTATCTAGATGGTTGGGTCTGTAGTGGGGTTATCTAGATGGTTGGGTCTGTAGTGGGGTTATCTAGATGGTTAGGTCTGTAGTGAGGTCTGTAGTGGGGTTATCTAGATGGTTAGGTCTGTAGTGGGGTTATCTAGATGGTTGGGTCTGTAGTGGGGTTATCTAGATGGTTGGGTCTGTAGTGGGGTTATCTAGATGGTTAGGTCTGTAGTGAGGTCTGTAGTGAGGTTATCTAGATGGTTGGGTCTGTAGTGGGGTTATCTAGATGGTTGGGTCTGTAGTGAGGTCTGTAGTGAGGTTATCTAGATGGTTAGGTCTGTAGTGAGCTCTGTAGTGAGGTTATCTAGATGGTTAGGTCTGTAGTGGGGTTATCTAGATAGTTAGGTCTGTAGTGAGGTTATCTAGATGGTTAGGTCTGTAGTGAGGTTATCTAGATGGTTGGGTCTGTAGTGGGGTTATCTAGATGGTTAGGTCTGTAGTGGGGTTATCTAGATGGTTAGGTCTGTAGTGGGGTTATCTAGATGGTTAGGTCTGTAGTGGGGTTATCTAGATGGTTAGGTCTGTAGTGTTCAGCAGCAGTACCTCTGTAGTGGGGTTATCTAGATGGTTAGGTCTGTAGCGTTCAGAAGCAGTACCTCTGTAGTGGGGTCTGTAGTGGGGTTATCTAGATGGTTGGGTCTGTAGTGTTCAGCAGCAGTACCTCTGTAGTGGGGTTATCTAGATGGTTAGGTCTGTAGTGTTCAGCAGCAGTACCTCTGTAGTGGGGTTATCTAGATGGTTAGGTCTGTAGTGAGGTTATCTAGATGGTTAGGTCTGTAGTGGGGTTATCTAGATGGTTAGGTCTGTAGTGGGGTTATCTAGATGGTTAGGTCTGTAGTGGGGTTATCTAGATGGTTAGGTCTGTAGTGTTCAGCAGCAGTACCTCTGTAGTGGGGTTATCTAGATGGTTAGGTCTGTAGCGTTCAGAAGCAGTACCTCTGTAGTGGGGTCTGTAGTGGGGTTATCTAGACGGTTGGGTCTGTAGTGTTCAGCAGCAGTACCTCTGTAGTGGGGTTATCTAGATGGTTAGGTCTGTAGTGGGGTTATCTAGATGGTTAGGTCTGTAGTGGGGTTATCTAGATGGTTGGGTCTGTAGTGTTCAGCAGCAGTACCTCTGTAGTGGGGTTATCTAGATGGTTAGGTCTGTAGTGAGGTTATCTAGATGGTTAGGTCTGTAGTGAGGTTATCTAGATGGTTAGGTCTGTAGTGAGGTTATCTAGATGGTTAGGTCTGTAGTGAGGTTATCTAGATGGTTAGGTCTGTAGTGGGGTTATCTAGATGGTTAGGTCTGTAGTGGGGTCTGTAGTGATGTTATCTAGATGGTTAGGTCTGTAGTGAGGTTATCTAGATGGTTAGGTCTGTAGTGGGGTCTGTAGTGGGGTTATCTAGATGGTTAGGTCTGTAGTGGGGTTATCTAGATGGTTAGGTCTGTAGTGGGGTCTGTAGTGGGGTTATCTAGATGGTTGGGTCTGTAGTGTTCAGCAGCAGTACCTCTGTAGTGGGGTTATCTAGATGGTTAGGTCTGTAGTGAGGTTATCTAGATGGTTAGGTCTGTAGTGGGGTTATCTAGATGGTTAGGTCTGTAGTGGGGTTATCTAGATGGTTAGGTCTGTAGTGAGGTTATCTAGATGGTTAGGTCTGTAGTGAGGTTATCTAGATGGTTAGGTCTGTAGTGGGGTCTGTAGTGGGGTTATCTAGATGGTTGGGTCTGTAGTGTTCAGCAGCAGTACCTCTGTAGTGGGGTTATCTAGATGGTTAGGTCTGTAGTGGGGTTATCTAGATGGTTAGGTCTGTAGTGAGGTTATCTAGATGGTTAGGTCTGTAGTGGGGTTATCTAGATGGTTAGGTCTGTAGTGAGGTCTGTAGTGGGGTTATCTAGATGGTTAGGTCTGTAGTGAGGTTATCTAGATGGTTGGGTCTGTAGCGTTCAGCAGCAGTACCTCTGTAGTGGGGTTATCTAGATGGTTGGGTCTGTAGCGTTCAGCAGCAGTACCTCTGTAGTGGGGTCTGTAGTGGGGTTATCTAGACGGTTGGGTCTGTAGTGGGGTTATCTAGACGGTTGGGTCTGTAGTGTTCAGCAGCAGTACCTCTGTAGTGGGGTTATCTAGATGGTTAGGTCTGTAGTGAGGTTATCTAGATGGTTAGGTCTGTAGTGTTCAGCAGCAGTACCTCTGTAGTGGGGTCTGTAGTGGGGTTATCTAGATGGTTAGGTCTGTAGTGGGGTTATCTAGATGGTTAGGTCTGTAGTGAGGTCATCTAGATGGTTGGGTCTGTAGTGGGGTTATCTAGATGGTTAGGTCTGTAGTGTTCAGCAGCAGTACCTCTGTAGTGGGGTTATCTAGACGGTTAGGTCTGTAGTGAGGTTATCTAGATGGTTAGGTCTGTAGTGAGGTTATCTAGATGGTTAGGTCTGTAGTGGGGTTATCTAGATGGTTGGGTCTGTAGTGGGGTTATCTAGATGGTTGGGTCTGTAGTGAGGTTATCTAGATGGTTAGGTCTGTAGTGAGGTTATCTAGATGGTTGGGTCTGTAGTGTTCAGCAGCAGTACCTCTGTAGTGGGGTTATCTAGACGGTTAGGTCTGTAGCGTTCAGCAGCAGTACCTCTGTAGTGACTCTTGCCATTCCTTGGTGGTGTTGTGTTATAGGGAGCCGTTCAGGGACCTGAGGAGTTCGCTGAGGGCTTTGTGATCGGAGTACGCAGTCTACTGGGCCACACTGTCGGTAAGTGTGTGTGCGTGTGTGTGTGCGTGTGTGTGCGCTTGTGTGTGTGTGCGCTTGTGTGTGTGTGCGCTTGTGTGTGTGTGCGCTTGTGTGTGTGTGCGCTTGTGTGTGTGTGTGCGCCTGTGTGTGTGTGCGCCTGTGTGTGTGTGCGCCTGTGTGTGTGTTCGCCTGTGTGTGTGTGTGTGCGCTTGTGTACATGTGCTTGTGTGTTTACCACAGGAGGTTGGTGGCACTTTAATTTGGGGAGGATGGGGCTCGTGGTGGACTGGAGCGGAATCAGTGGAATGGGATCAAATACATGGTTTCCATGGTTTCGATGCCGTTCTGGACGTCATTATGAGCCGTCCTCCCCTCAGCAGCCTGAGTATATCTGAATGTCTTCTCTCTCCTCCCCACCAGGTGGCGCTGCAGGCATGGTGTCCCGTATTACGGGGTCGGTGGGTAAAGGACTGGCTGCCATCACCATGGATAAAGAGTACCAGCAAAAAAGACGGGAGGAGATGAACAGACCACCCAGAGACTTTGGAGAGAGTCTGGCCAAGGGAGGCATGGGATTCTTTAAGGTACCACTGTGGTGCTCTGATCATTAATAACAGACAGTCTTTAAGGTACCACTGTGGTGCTCTGATCATTAATAACAGACAGTCTTTAAGGTACCACTGTGGTGCTCTGATCATTAATAACAGACAGTCTTTAAGGTACCACTGTGGTGCTCTGATCATTAATAACACAGTCTTTAAGGTACCACTGTGGTGCTCTGATCATTTAATAACAGACAGTCTTTAAGGTAGTTCTCTGATCATTAATAACAGACAGTCTTTAAGGTACCACTGTGGTGCTCTGATCATTAACAACAGACAGTCTTTAAGGTACCACTGTGGTGCTCTGATCATTAATAACAGACAGTCTTTAAGGTAGTGCTCTGATCATTAATAACAGACAGTCTTTAAGGTAGTTCTCTGATCATTTAATAACAGACAGTCTTTAAGGTAGTTCTCTGATCATTTAATAACAGACACTTTATCCAGAGACCCTTAGTGAACCACTCAATTCCGATAAAAGTAATTCACATAGAAAATATACGAGGGGAATTGGGATTTCAGTTTACTTCTTCCTAAAACTGACTGAATTAACTTGGACTTGACCACAACCCTGCGAGGAACACATGTTCGTTTGTATGTCGCCCATGTGGGGGAAAACACACCCGAAACTGTGGGGTTGAAAGCACATGTTCCAATATTGTCCTTGGTGATGAGTCAGGGGACTTTAAGGCCCTGTGTTGAATATTAAACCGATGATTCAACAACACATTAAATGAGCAGCATCCCAAATGCCCCCCCCCCCTATTCCCTATGTAGTGCACTACTTTTGACCAGGGCCTATAGGGCTATATAGAAACGAGGGTGCCATTTTGGGAAGCATCTGTGTGGTTGCCTACAGCACGACCTTGACATTATAGTACTAAAAGGTCATCATACTGCATGATGTGTATTTTAATGTAAAATCCTTTTTGCCGTAGTGGGCTTTAAATCAATAAATGTAATGTTACAGACAGACTATAGGGGGAAACTGCTCATGTAAAGCCACCTCTATTGATACAGGACCTAAAGTAGGGTCGTCTACAGTAGGGTCGTCTGCCTCTATTGATGCAGGACCTAAAGTAGGGTCGTCTACAGTAGGGTCGTCTACCTCTATTGATACAGGACCTAAAGTAGGGTCGTCTACAGTAGGGTCGTCTACCTCTATTGATACAGGACCTAAAGTAGGGTCGTCTACAGTAGGGTCGTCTGCCTCTATTGATGCAGGACCTAAAGTAGGGTCGTCTACAGTAGGGTCGTCTACCTCTATTGATACAGGACCTAAAGTAGGGTCGTCTACAGTAGGGTCGTCTACCTCTATTGATACAGGACCTAAAGTAGGGTCGTCTACAGTAGGGTCGTCTACCTCTATTGATACAGGACCTAAAGTAGGGTCGTCTACCTCTGTTGATTCAGGACCTAAAGTAGGGTCGTCTACCTCTATTGATACAGGACCTAAAGTAGGGTCGTCTACCTCTGTTGATTCAGGACCTAAAGTAGGGTCGTCTACCTCTATTGATACAGGACCTAAAGTAGGGTCGTCTACAGTAGGGTCGTCTACCTCTATTGATACAGGACCTAAAGTAGGGTCGTCTACCTCTGTTGATTCAGGACCTAAAGTAGGGTCGTCTACAGTAGGGTCGTCTACCTCTATTGATACAGGACCTAAAGTAGGGTCGTCTACAGTAGGGTCGTCTACCTCTATTGATACAGGACCTAAAGTAGGGTCGTCTACAGTAGGGTCGTCTACCTCTATTGATACAGGACCTAAAGTAGGGTCGTCTACCTCTATTGATTCAGGACCTAAAGTAGGGTCGTCTACCTCTATTGATTCAGGACCTAAAGTAGGGTCGTCTACCTCTGTTGATTCAGGACCTAAAGTAGGGTCGTCTACAGTAGGGTCGTCTACCTCTATTGATACAGGACCTAAAGTAGGGTCGTCTACAGTAGGGTCGTCTACCTCTATTGATTCAGGACCTAAAGTAGGGTCGTCTACCTCTGTTGATTCAGGACCTAAAGTAGGGTCGTCTACAGTAGGGTCGTCTACCTCTATTGATACAGGACCTAAAGTAGGGTCGTCTACAGTAGGGTCGTCTACCTCTATTGATACAGGACCTAAAGTAGGGTCGTCTACAGTAGGGTCGTCTACCTCTATTGATGCAGGACCTAAAGTAGGGTCGTCTACAGTAGGGTCATCTACAGTAGGGTCGTCTACCTCTATTGATACAGGACCTAAAGTAGGGTCGTCTACCTCTGTTGATTCAGGACCTAAAGTAGGGTCGTCTACCTCTATTGATACAGGACCTAAAGTAGGGTCGTCTACAGTAGGGTCGTCTACCTCTATTGATTCAGGACCTAAAGTAGGGTAGTCTACCTCTGTTGATACAGGACCTAAAGTAGGGTCGTCTACAGTAGGGTCGTCTACCTCTATTGATAAAGGACCTAAAGTAGGGTCGTCTACAGTAGGGTCGTCTACCTCTATTGATTCAGGACCTAAAGTAGGGTCGTCTACAGTAGGGTCGTCTACCTCTATTGATACAGGACCTAAAGTAGGGTCGTCTACAGTAGGGTCGTCTACCTCTATTGATACAGGACCTAAAGTAGGGTCGTCTACCTCTATTGATTCAGGACCTAAAGTAGGGTCGTCTACCTCTATTGATTCAGGACCTAAAGTAGGGTCGTCTACCTCTGTTGATTCAGGACCTAAAGTAGGGTCGTCTACAGTAGGGTCGTCTACCTCTATTGATACAGGACCTAAAGTAGGGTCGTCTACAGTAGGGTCGTCTACCTCTATTGATACAGGACCTAAAGTAGGGTTGTCTACAGTAGGGTCGTCTACCTCTATTGATTCAGGACCTAAAGTAGGGTCGTCTACCTCTGTTGATTCAGGACCTAAAGTAGGGTCGTCTACAGTAGGGTCGTCTACCTCTATTGATACAGGACCTAAAGTAGGGTCGTCTACAGTAGGGTCGTCTACCTCTATTGATACAGGACCTAAAGTAGGGTCGTCTACAGTAGGGTTGTCTACCTCTATTGATGCAGGACCTAAAGTAGGGTCGTCTACAGTAGGGTCATCTACAGTAGGGTCGTCTACCTCTATTGATACAGGACCTAAAGTAGGGTCGTCTACCTCTGTTGATTCAGGACCTAAAGTAGGGTCGTCTACCTCTATTGATACAGGACCTAAAGTAGGGTCGTCTACAGTAGGGTCGTCTACCTCTATTGATTCAGGACCTAAAGTAGGGTCGTCTACCTCTGTTGATACAGGACCTAAAGTAGGGTCGTCTACCTCTATTGATACAGGACCTAAAGTAGGGTCGTCTACAGTAGGGTCGTCTACCTCTATTGATGCAGGACCTAAAGTAGGGTCGTCTACCTCTGTTGATTCAGGACCTAAAGTAGGGTCGTCTACCTCTATTGATACAGGACCTAAAGTAGGGTCGTCTACAGTAGGGTCGTCTACCTCTATTGATACAGGACCTAAAGTAGGGTCGTCTACCTCTATTGATTCAGGACCTAAAGTAGGGTCGTCTACAGTAGGGTCGTCTACCTCTATTGATACAGGACCTAAAGTAGGGTCGTCTACCTCTGTTGATTCAGGACCTAAAGTAGGGTAGTCTACCTCTTGATACAGGACCTAAAGTAGGGTCGTCTACCTCTATTGATACAGGACCTAAAGTAGGGTCGTCTACCTCTATTGATTCAGGACCTAAAGTAGGGTCGTCTACAGTAGGGTCGTCTACCTCTATTGATGCAGGACCTAAAGTAGGGTCGTCTACCTCTGTTGATTCAGGACCTAAAGTAGGGTCGTCTACAGTAGGGTCGTCTACCTCTATTGATACAGGACCTAAAGTAGGGTCGTCTACAGTAGGGTCGTCTACCTCTATTGATGCAGGACCTAAAGTAGGGTCGTCTACAGTAGGGTCGTCTACCTCTATTGATGCAGGACCTAAAGTAGGGTCGTCTACCTCTATTGATACAGGACCTAAAGTAGGGTCGTCTACCTCTATTGATTCAGGACCTAAAGTAGGGTCGTCTACAGTAGGGTCGTCTACCTCTATTGATGCAGGACCTAAAGTAGGGTCGTCTACAGTAGGGTCGTCTACCTCTATTGATGCAGGACCTAAAGTAGGGTCGTCTACCTCTGTTGATTCAGGACCTAAAGTAGGGTAGTCTACCTCTTGATACAGGACCTAAAGTAGGGTCGTCTACCTCTATTGATACAGGACCTAAAGTAGGGTCGTCTACAGTAGGGTCGTCTACCTCTATTGATTCAGGACCTAAAGTAGGGTCGTCTACCTCTGTTGATTCAGGACCTAAAGTAGGGTCGTCTACAGTAGGGTCGTCTACCTCTATTGATACAGGACCTAAAGTAGGGTCGTCTACAGTAGGGTCGTCTACCTCTATTGATGCAGGACCTAAAGTAGGGTCGTCTACCTCTGTTGATTCAGGACCTAAAGTAGGGTAGTCTACCTCTTGATACAGGACCTAAAGTAGGGTCGTCTACCTCTATTGATTCAGGACCTAAAGTAGGGTCGTCTACCTCTATTGATTCAGGACCTAAAGTAGGGTCGTCTACAGTAGGGTCGTCTACCTCTAGTGATTCAGGACCTAAAGTAGGGTCGTCTACCTCTGTTGATTCAGGACCTAAAGTAGGGTCGTCTACAGTAGGGTCGTCTACCTTTATTGATACTGGACCTAAAGTAGGGTCGTCTACAGTAGGGTCGTCTACCTCTATTGATGCAGGACCTAAAGTAGGGTCGTCTACAGTAGGGTCATCTACCTCTATTGATACAGGACCTAAAGTAGGGTCGTCTACAGTAGGGTCGTCTACCTCTATTGATGCAGGACCTAAAGTAGGGTCGTCTACCTCTATTGATACAGGACCTAAAGTAGGGTCGTCTACAGTAGGGTCGTCTACCTCTATTGATTCAGGACCTAAAGTAGGGTAGTCTACCTCTGTTGATACAGGACCTAAAGTAGGGTCGTCTACAGTAGGGTCGTCTACCTCTATTGATACAGGACCTAAAGTAGGGTCGTCTACAGTAGGGTCGTCTACCTCTATTGATTCAGGACCTAAAGTAGGGTCGTCTACAGTAGGGTCGCCTACCTCTATTGATACAGGACCTAAAGTAGGGTCGTCTACAGTAGGGTCGTCTACCTCTATTGATACAGGACCTAAAGTAGGGTCGTCTACAGTAGGGTCGTCTACCTCTATTGATACAGGACCTAAAGTAGGGTCGTCTACCTCTATTGATTCAGGACCTAAAGTAGGGTCGTCTACCTCTATTGATTCAGGACCTACAGTAGGGTCGTCTACCTCTATTGATACAGGACCTAAAGTAGGGTCGTCTACCTCTATTGATACAGGACCTAAAGTAGGGTCGTCTACAGTAGGGTCGTCTACCTCTATTGATACAGGACCTAAAGTAGGGTCGTCTACAGTAGGGTCGTCTACCTCTATTGATTCAGGACCTAAAGTAGGGTCGTCTACCTCTGTTGATTCAGGACCTAAAGTAGGGTCGTCTACAGTAGGGTCGTCTACCTCTATTGATACAGGACCTAAAGTAGGGTCGTCTACAGTAGGGTCGTCTACCTCTATTGATACAGGACCTAAAGTAGGGTCGTCTACAGTAGGGTCGTCTACCTCTATTGATGCAGGACCTAAAGTAGGGTCGTCTACAGTAGGGTCATCTACAGTAGGGTCGTCTACCTCTATTGATACAGGACCTAAAGTAGGGTCGTCTACCTCTGTTGATTCAGGACCTAAAGTAGGGTCGTCTACCTCTATTGATACAGGACCTAAAGTAGGGTCGTCTACAGTAGGGTCGTCTACCTCTATTGATACAGGACCTAAAGTAGGGTCGTCTACAGTAGGGTCGTCTACCTCTATTGATACAGGACCTAAAGTAGGGTCGTCTACAGTAGGGTCGTCTACCTCTATTGATACAGGACCTAAAGTAGGGTCGTCTACAGTAGGGTCGTCTACCTCTATTGATGCAGGACCTAAAGTAGGGTCGTCTACAGTAGGGTCATCTACAGTAGGGTCGTCTACCTCTATTGATACAGGACCTAAAGTAGGGTCGTCTACCTCTGTTGATTCAGGACCTAAAGTAGGGTCGTCTACCTCTATTGATACAGGACCTAAAGTAGGGTCGTCTACAGTAGGGTCGTCTACCTCTATTGATTCAGGACCTAAAGTAGGGTCGTCTACCTCTGTTGATACAGGACCTAAAGTAGGGTCGTCTACAGTAGGGTCGTCTACCTCTATTGATACAGGACCTAAAGTAGGGTCGTCTACAGTAGGGTCGTCTACCTCTATTGATGCAGGACCTAAAGTAGGGTCGTCTACCTCTGTTGATTCAGGACCTAAAGTAGGGTCGTCTACAGTAGGGTCGTCTACCTCTATTGATACAGGACCTAAAGTAGGGTCGTCTACAGTAGGGTCGTCTACCTCTATTGATGCAGGACCTAAAGTAGGGTCGTCTACAGTAGGGTCATCTACAGTAGGGTCGTCTACCTCTATTGATACAGGACCTAAAGTAGGGTCGTCTACCTCTGTTGATTCAGGACCTAAAGTAGGGTCGTCTACCTCTATTGATACAGGACCTAAAGTAGGGTCGTCTACAGTAGGGTCGTCTACCTCTATTGATTCAGGACCTAAAGTAGGGTCGTCTACAGTAGGGTCGTCTACCTCTATTGATGCAGGACCTAAAGTAGGGTCGTCTACCTCTGTTGATTCAGGACCTAAAGTAGGGTCGTCTACCTCTATTGATACAGGACCTAAAGTAGGGTCGTCTACAGTAGGGTCGTCTACCTCTATTGATACAGGACCTAAAGTAGGGTCGTCTACCTCTATTGATTCAGGACCTAAAGTAGGGTCGTCTACAGTAGGGTCGTCTACCTCTATTGATACAGGACCTAAAGTAGGGTCGTCTACCTCTGTTGATTCAGGACCTAAAGTAGGGTAGTCTACCTCTTGATACAGGACCTAAAGTAGGGTCGTCTACCTCTATTGATACAGGACCTAAAGTAGGGTCGTCTACCTCTATTGATTCAGGACCTAAAGTAGGGTCGTCTACAGTAGGGTCGTCTACCTCTATTGATGCAGGACCTAAAGTAGGGTCGTCTACCTCTGTTGATTCAGGACCTAAAGTAGGGTCGTCTACAGTAGGGTCGTCTACCTCTATTGATACAGGACCTAAAGTAGTGTCGTCTACAGTAGGGTCGTCTACCTCTATTGATGCAGGACCTAAAGTAGGGTCGTCTACAGTAGGGTCGTCTACCTCTATTGATGCAGGACCTAAAGTAGGGTCGTCTACCTCTGTTGATTCAGGACCTAAAGTAGGGTAGTCTACCTCTTGATACAGGACCTAAAGTAGGGTCGTCTACCTCTATTGATACAGGACCTAAAGTAGGGTCGTCTACCTCTATTGATACAGGACCTAAAGTAGGGTCGTCTACAGTAGGGTCGTCTACCTCTATTGATTCAGGACCTAAAGTAGGGTCGTCTACCTCTGTTGATTCAGGACCTAAAGTAGGGTCGTCTACAGTAGGGTCGTCTACCTCTATTGATACAGGACCTAAAGTAGGGTCGTCTACAGTAGGGTCGTCTACCTCTATTGATGCAGGACCTAAAGTAGGGTCGTCTACCTCTGTTGATTCAGGACCTAAAGTAGGGTAGTCTACCTCTTGATACAGGACCTAAAGTAGGGTCGTCTACCTCTATTGATTCAGGACCTAAAGTAGGGTCGTCTACCTCTATTGATTCAGGACCTAAAGTAGGGTCGTCTACAGTAGGGTCGTCTACCTCTATTGATTCAGGACCTAAAGTAGGGTCGTCTACCTCTGTTGATTCAGGACCTAAAGTAGGGTCGTCTACAGTAGGGTCGTCTACCTTTATTGATACTGGACCTAAAGTAGGGTCGTCTACAGTAGGGTCGTCTACCTCTATTGATGCAGGACCTAAAGTAGGGTCGTCTACAGTAGGGTCATCTACCTCTATTGATACAGGACCTAAAGTAGGGTCGTCTACAGTAGGGTCGTCTACCTCTATTGATGCAGGACCTAAAGTAGGGTCGTCTACCTCTGTTGATTCAGGACCTAAAGTAGGGTCGTCTACAGTAGGGTCGTCTACCTTTATTGATACAGGACCTAAAGTAGGGTCGTCTACAGTAGGGTCATCTACCTCTATTGATACAGGACCTAAAGTAGGGTCGTCTACAGTAGGGTCGTCTACCTCTATTGATGCAGGACCTAAAGTAGGGTCGTCTACCTCTGTTGATTCAGGACCTATTGTAGGGTCGTCTACCTCTATTGATACAGGACCTAAAGTAGGGTCGTCTACAGTAGGGTCGTCTACCTCTATTGATGCAGGACCTAAAGTAGGGTCGTCTACCTCTGTTGATTCAGGACCTAAAGTAGGGTCGTCTACCTCTATTGATTCAGGACCTAAAGTAGGGTCGTCTACCTCTGTTGATTCAGGACCTAAAGTAGGGTCGTCTACAGTAGGGTCGTCTACCTTTATTGATACAGGACCTAAAGTAGGGTCGTCTACAGTAGGGTCGTCTACCTCTATTGATGCAGGACCTAAAGTAGGGTCGTCTACCTCTGTTGATTCAGGACCTAAAGTAGGGTCGTCTACAGTAGGGTCGTCTACCTCTATTGATACAGGACCTAAAGTAGGGTCGTCTACAGTAGGGTCGTCTACCTCTATTGATACAGGACCTAAAGTAGGGTCGTCTACAGTAGGGTCGTCTACCTCTATTGATGCAGGACCTAAAGTAGGGTCGTCTACCTCTGTTGATTCAGGACCTAAAGTAGGGTAGTCTACCTCTTGATACAGGACCTAAAGTAGGGTCGTCTACCTCTATTGATACAGGACCTAAAGTAGGGTCGTCTACTTCTGTTGATTCAGGACCTAAAGTAGGGTCGTCTACAGTAGGGTCGTCTACCTCTATTGATTCAGGACCTAAAGTAGGGTCGTCTACCTCTGTTGATTCAGGACCTAAAGTAGGGTCGTCTACAGTAGGGTCGTCTACCTTTATTGATACAGGACCTAAAGTAGGGTCGTCTACAGTAGGGTCATCTACCTCTATTGATACAGGACCTAAAGTAGGGTCGTCTACAGTAGGGTCATCTACCTCTATTGATACAGGACCTAAAGTAGGGTCGTCTACAGTAGGGTCGTCTACCTCTATTGATGCAGGACCTAAAGTAGGGTCGTCTACCTCTGTTGATTCAGGACCTAAAGTAGGGTCGTCTACCTCTATTGATACAGGACCTAAAGTAGGGTCGTCTACAGTAGGGTCGTCTACCTCTATTGATGCAGGACCTAAAGTAGGGTCGTCTACCTCTGTTGATTCAGGACCTAAAGTAGGGTCGTCTACCTCTATTGATACAGGACCTAAAGTAGGGTCGTCTACAGTAGGGTCGTCTACCTCTATTGATACAGGGCCTAAAGTAGGGTCGTCTACCTCTATTGATTCAGGACCTAAAGTAGGGTCGTCTACAGTAGGGTCGTCTACCTCTGTTGATTCAGGACCTAAAGTAGGGTCGTCTACCTCTGTTGATTCAGGACCTAAAGTAGGGTCGTCTACAGTAGGGTCGTCTACCTTTATTGATACAGGACCTAAAGTAGGGTCGTCTACAGTAGGGTCGTCTACCTCTATTGATGCAGGACCTAAAGTAGGGTCGTCTACCTACTGTTGATTCAGGACCTAAAGTAGGGTCATCTACAGTAGGGTCGTCTACCTCTATTGATACAGGACCTAAAGTAGGGTCGTCTACAGTAGGGTCGTCTACCTCTATTGATACAGGACCTAAAGTAGGGTCGTCTACAGTAGGGTCGTCTACCTCTATTGATGCAGGACCTAAAGTAGGGTCGTCTACCTCTGTTGATTCAGGACCTAAAGTAGGGTAGTCTACCTCTTGATACAGGACCTAAAGTAGGGTCGTCTACCTCTATTGATACAGGACCTAAAGTAGGGTCGTCTACCTCTATTGATTCAGGACCTAAAGTAGGGTCGTCTACAGTAGGGTTGTCTCCCTCTATTGATACAGGACCTAAAGTAGGGTCGTCTACAGTAGGGTCGTCTACCTCTATTGATTCAGGACCTAAAGTAGGGTCGTCTACAGTAGGGTCGTCTACCTCTATTGATACAGGACCTAAAGTAGGGTTGTCTCCCTCTATTGATACAGGACCTAAAGTAGGGTCGTCTACAGTAGGGTCGTCTACCTCTATTGATACAGGACCTAAAGTAGGGTCGTCTACAGTAGGGTCGTCTCCCTCTTGATACAGGACCTAAAGTAGGGTCGTCTACCTCTATTGATACAGGACATAAAGTAGGGTTGTCTACCTCTATTGATACAGGACCTAAAGTAGGGTCGTCTACAGTAGGGTCGTCTACCTCCTATTGATTCAGGACCTAAAGTAGGGTCGTCTACCTCTATTGATTCAGGACCTAAAGTAGGGTCGTCTACCTCTATTGATTCAGGACCTAAAGTAGGGTCGTCTACCTCTATTGATACAGGACCTAAAGTAGGGTCGTCTACCTCTATTGATACAGGACCTAAAGTAGGGTCGTCTACAGTAGGGTCGTCTACAATTGGGTCGTCTACCTCTATTGATTCAGGACCTAAAGTAGGGTCGTCTACCTCTATTGATTCAGGACCTAAAGTAGGGTCGTCTACCTCTATTGATTCAGGACCTAGAGTAGGGTCGTCTACCTCTATTGATACAGGACCTAAAGTAGGGTCGTCTACCTCCTATTGATTCAGGACCTAAAGTAGGGTCGTCTACAGTAGGGTCGTCTACCTCTGTTGATTCAGGACCTAAAGTAGGGTTGTCTACCTCTATTGATACAGGACCTAAAGTAGGGTCGTCTACAGTAGGGTCGTCTACCTCTATTGATTCAGGACCTAAAGTAGGGTCGTCTACCTCTATTGATTCAGGACCTAAAGTAGGGTCGTCTACAGTAGGGTCGTCTACCTCTATTGATACAGGACCTAAAGTAGGGTCGTCTACCTCTATTGATTCAGGACCTAAAGTAGGGTCGTCTACAGTAGGGTCGTCTACAATTGGGTCGTCTACCTCTATTGATTCAGGACCTAAAGTAGGGTCGTCTACCTCTATTGATTCAGGACCTAAAGTAGGGTCGTCTACAGTAGGGTCGTCTACCTCTATTGATTCAGGACCTAAAGTAGGGTCGTCTACCTCTATTGATTCAGGACCTAGAGTAGGGTCGTCTACCTCTATTGATACAGGACCTAAAGTAGGGTCGTCTACCTCCTATTGATTCAGGACCTAAAGTAGGGTCGTCTACAGTAGGGTCGTCTACCTCTGTTGATTCAGGACCTAAAGTAGGGTTGTCTACCTCTGTTGATTCAGGACCTAAAGTAGGGTCGTTACTTGTCTTGATAAGGCCAAGGTTTTCAAAACACAACAACAAATTAACCCTCTTCATTCAGGACAATTTCATGTTAAATGTAATTTCCTCCCGGACAGAGTGGTTTTCAAGAGGTTGTTCTTTCCTGTTAGTCTTGAATAGACCTTTGTGTTGGATACAATGGAGCCCTGACGGTCCTCTCTCCTCTCTGTCTCGCTCTCTGTCTCTCTCTCTCTCACTCTCTCTCTGTCTCTCTTTCTCTCTCTCTCTCTCTCTGTCTCTCTCTCTTTCTCTCTCTGTAGGGGGTCGTTGGTGGGGTAACAGGCATCGTCACCAAACCTGTGGAAGGTATGTTTATTCGCAACGCTCTGACCTGTTGCTGAACTCTTCTTCTTCTCCCATCACTCATAAATGTTCAATACATATTTCCTTTCCAATTTTGTGTGGAAACAGAAGTTTTTCTCGACCCTTCAAGGATTTGGAGAACATATAGAATGTACACTGAGTGGACAAAACATTATGAACACCTGCTCTTTCCGTGACACAGACTGACCAGGTGAATCCAGGTGAAAGATATGATCCCTTATTGATGTCACCTGTTTGTTAAATCCACTTCAATCAGTGTAGATGAAGGGGAGGAGTCAGATTAAAGAGACATGACATTTTTATGTGTCATTCAGAGGGTGAATGGGCAAGAACAGGGTATGGTAGTAGGTGCCAGGCGCACCTGTTTGTGTCAAGAACTGCAACGCTGCTGGGTTTTTCACTCTCAACAGTTTCTCGTGTGTATCAAGAATGTTCCACCACCCAAAGGACATCCAGCCAACTTGACACAACTGTGGGAAGCATTGGAGTCAACATGAACCAGCATCCCTGTGGAACGCTTTCAACACCTTGTAGATCTGATTTGAGTTAAGATCTCAAACAGCCGTCGCCAACGGCGACAGCTGGTCTTACTAGGGGTCCGACACTTAACGCAAAATACATTACAGACAAGTGACTTTACAATTGACATACAGTCGCAGTCTGGGAATGTTTTCAGACACATTGACTGTTTCCACATGTTGTTATGTTACAGACTTGTTCTAAAATGGATTCAATTTGGGAGGGGGGGGGGGGGGATTCTCGCCCTCGTCAATCAACACACAATGACGTCACAATACCGCATAATGACGTCACAATACCGCATAATGACGTCACAATACCGCAATATGACGTCACAGTACCGCATCATGACATCACAGTACCGCATCATGACATCACAGTACCGCAATATGACATCACAGTACCGCATCATGACGTCACAGTACCGCAATATGACGTCACAGTACCGCAATATGACGTCACAGTACCGCAATATGACGTCACAGTACCGCATAATGACGTCACAATACCGCATAATGACGTCACAATACAGCATAATGACGTCACAATACCGCAATATGACGTCACAGTACCGCATAATGACGTCACAATACCGCATCATGACAAAGCAAAAACAGGTTGTTGGAAATGTTTTGAAATCGTATGCTCCACAGACCAACAAATATTTTAATATCATCCACATAAGAGTCACAGCAAAATATTTAGTATGATTTCTTCTACATTATTTTAGGCCCAGGTTTTGGAACTTTGTCTTTCCTGTATATAGCCACTATATTGTGATCACTGCATCCAATGGGTACGGACACAGCTTTAGAACAAAGTTCTACAGTATTAGTAAAGATGTGATCGATACATGTGGATGATCGTGTTCCTGTCGTGTTTGTAAACACCCTGGTAGGTTGATTAATAACCTGAACCAGATTACAGACACTGGTTACAGTGAGAAGCTTCCTGTTGAGTGGGTTGATAAATAACCTGAACCAGATTACAGTCACTGGTTACAGTGAGAAGCTTCCTGTTGAGTGGGTTGATTAATAACCTGAACCAGATTACAGACACTGGTTACAGTGAGAAGCTTCCTGTTGAGTGGGTTGATTAATAACCTGAACCAGATTACAGACACTGGTTACAGTGAGAAGCTTCCTGTTGAGTGGGTTGATTAATAACCTGAACCAGATTACAGACACTGGTTACAGTGAGAAGCTTCCTGTTGAGTGGGTTGATTAATAACCTGAACCAGATTACAGACACTGGTTACAGTGAGAAGCTTCCTGTTGAGTGGGTTGATTAATAACCTGAACCAGATTACAGACACTGGTTACAGTGAGAAGCTTCCTGTTGAGTGGGTTGATTAATAACCTGAACCAGATTACAGAGAGAAGCTTCCTGTTGAGTGGGTTGATTAATAACCTGGACCAGATTACAGACACTGGTTACAGTGAGAAGCTTCCTGTTGAGTGGGTTGATTAATAACCTGAACCAGATTACAGACACTGGTTACAGTGAGAAGCTTCCTGTTGAATGGGTTGATTAATAACCTGAACCAGATTACAGACACTGGTTACAGTGAGAAGCTTCCTGTTGAGTGGGTTGATTAATAACCTGAACCAGATTACAGACACTGGTTACAGTGAGAAGCTTCCTGTTGAGTGGGTTGATTAATAACCTGAACCAGATTACAGACACTGGTTACAGTGAGAAGCTTCCTGTTGAGTGGGTTGATTAATAACCTGAACCAGATTACAGTCACTGGTTACAGTGAGAAGCTTCCTGTTGAGTGGGTTGATTAATAACCTGAACCAGATTACAGACACTGGTTACAGTGAGAAGCTTCCTGTTGAGTGGGTTGATTAATAACCTGAACCAGATTACAGTCACTGGTTACAGTGAGAAGCTTCCTGTTGAGTGGGTTGATTAATAACCTTAACCAGATTACAGACACTGGTTACAGTGAGAAGCTTCCTGTTGAGTGGGTTGATGAATAACCTGAACCAGATTACAGTCACTGGTTACAGTGAGAAGCTTCCTGTTGAGTGGGTTGATTAATAACCTTAACCAGATTACAGACACTGGTTACAGTGAGAAGCTTCCTGTTGAGTGGACAGCTTGATGAAAACCAGTCAATATTCAGGTCCCCAAAAAGTAGACCTCTCTGTTTACATCACGTACACTATCAAGCATTTCACACATTATATTTAGATACTGACTGTTCGCACTTGGTGGCCTATAGCAGCACCCCACTTGGTGGCCTATAGCAGCACCCCACTTGGTGGCCTATAGTAGCACCCCACTTGGTGGCCTATAGCAACACCCCACTTGGTGGCCTATAGTAGCACCCCACTTGGTGGCCTATAGCAACACCCCACTTGGTGGCCTATAGCAACACCCCACTTGGTGGCCTATAGCAACACCCCACTTGGTGGCCTATAGTAGCACCCCACTTGGTGGCCTATAGCAACACCCCACTTGGTGGCCTATAGTAGCACCCCACTTGGTGGCCTATAGCAACACCCTACTTGGTGGCCTATAGCAACACCCTACTTGGTGGCCTATAGCAACACCCCACTTGGTGGCCTATAGCAGCACCCCACTTGGTGGCCTATAGCAACACCCCACTTGGTGGCCTATAGCAACACCCCACTTGGTGGCCTATAGCAACACCCCACTTGGTGGCCTATAGCAACACCCCACTTGGTGGCCTATAGCAACACCCCACTTGGTGGCCTATAGCAGCACCCCACTTGGTGGCCTATAGCAACACCCCACTTGGTGGCCTATAGCAACACCCCACTTGGTGGCCTATAGCAACACCCCACTTGGTGGCCTATAGCAACACCCCACTTGGTGGCCTATAGCAACACCCCACTTGGTGGCCTATAGCAACACCCCACTTGGTGGCCTATAGCAACACCCCACTTGGTGGCCTATAGCAACACCCCACTTGGTGGCCTATAGCAACACCCCACTTGGTGGCCTATAGCAACACCCCACTTGGTGGCCTATAGCAGCACCCACTTGGTGGCCTATAGCAGCACCCCACTTGGTGGCCTATAGCAGCACCCCACTTGGTGGCCTATAGCAAGCACCCCACTTGGTGGCCTATAGCAACACCCCACTTGGTGGCCTATAGCAACACCCCACTTGGTGGCCTATAGCAACACCCCACTTGGTGGCCTATAGCAACACCCCACTTGGTGGCCTATAGCAACACCCCACTTGGTGGCCTATAGCAACACCCCACTTGGTGGCCTATAGCAACACCCCACTTGGTGGCCTATAGCAACACCCCACTTGGTGGCCTATAGCAACACCCCACTTGGTGGCCTATAGCAACACCCCACTTGGTGGCCTATAGCAACACCCCACTTGGTGGCCTATAGCAACACCCCACTTGGTGGCCTATAGCAACACCCCACTTGGTGGCCTATAGCAACACCCCACTTGGTGGCCTATAGCAACACCCCACTTGGTGGCCTATAGCAACACCCCACTTGGTGGCCTATAGCAACACCCCACTTGGTGGCCTATAGCAACACCCCACTTGGTGGCCTATAGCAACACCCCACTTGGTGGCCTATAGCAGCACCCCACTTGGTGGCCTATAGCAGCACCCCACTTGGTGGCCTATAGCAGCACCCCACTTGGTGGCCTATAGCAACACCCCACTTGGTGGCCTATAGCAACACCCCACTTGGTGGCCTATAGCAACACCCCACTTGGTGGCCTATAGCAGCACCCCACTTGGTGGCCTATAGCAACACCCCACTTGGTGGCCTATAGCAACACCCCACTTGGTGGCCTATAGCAACACCCCACTTGGTGGCCTATAGCAGCACCCCACTTGGTGGCCTATAGCAGCACCCCACTTGGTGGCCTATAGCAACACCCCACTTGGTGGCCTATAGCAACACCCCACTTGGTGGCCTATAGCAGCACCCCACTTGGTGGCCTATAGCAACACCCCACTTGGTGGCCTATAGCAACACCCCACTTGGTGGCCTATAGCAACACCCCACTTGGTGGCCTATAGCAACACCCCACTTGGTGGCCTATAGCAACACCCCACTTGGTGGCCTATAGCAGCACCCCACTTGGTGGCCTATAGCAACACCCCACTTGGTGGCCTATAGCAACACCCCACTTGGTGGCCTATAGCAACACCCCACTTGGTGGCCTATAGCAACACCCCACTTGGTGGCCTATAGCAACACCCCACTTGGTGGCCTATAGCAGCACCCCACTTGGTGGCCTATAGCAACACCCCACTTGGTGGCCTATAGCAACACCCCACTTGGTGGCCTATAGCAACACCCCACTTGGTGGCCTATAGCAACCACAACACTTCAATAACACTTGACATAAGATCTTCTCTAAGTATTACGGGGGGGGGGGTGTGCAACTCAATATTAGGAAGGTGTTCTTAATGTTTTGTACGCTCAGCGTATGTTGAACATGTCATTACTATATTTCCAGTGTGTAGTTGGTTTTGTGCGTTAAACTTTTCTAAACATGAGGTCTAACTCTTGATTGATTCTCTGTCTCTCTATCGCCCCCCTCAGGGGCCAAGAAGGAGGGAGCGGCGGGGTTCTTCAAGGGCATAGGGAAGGGTCTGGTGGGGGTGGTGGCCAGGCCGACAGGGGGCATCGTAGACATGGCCTCCAGCACCTTCCAAGGCATACAGAGGTTAGTAGAGACACAGGACACTACAGGGGTTAGTAGAGGCGGGACACTACAGAGGTTAGTAGAGACAGGACACTACATGGGTTAGTAGAGACGGGACACTACAGAGGTTAGTAGAGAAACAGGACACTACAGGGGTTAGTAGAGACACAGGACACTACAGGGGTTAGTAGAGAAGGGACACTACAGGGGTTAGTAGAGACACAGGACACTACAGGGGTTAGTAGAGGAGGGACACTACAGGGGTTAGTAGAGACAGGACACTACATGGGTTAGTAGAGACAGGACACTACATGGGTTAGTAGAGACGGGACACTACAGAGGTTAGTAGAGACACAGGACACTACAGGGGTTAGTAGAGAAGGGACACTACAGGGGTTAGTAGAGACACAGGACACTACAGGGGTTAGTAGAGGAGGGACACTACAGGGGTTAGTAGAGGCACAGGACACTACAGGGGTTAGTAGAGGAGGGACACTACAGGGGTTAGTAGAGACACAGGACACTACAGGGGTTAGTAGAGGCAGGACACTACAGGGGTTAGTAGAGACGGGACACTACAGGGGTTAGTAGAGACGGGACACTACAGGGGTTAGTAGAGACACAGGACACTACAGGGGTTAGTAGAGACACAGGACACTACAGGGGTTAGGAGAGACGGGACACTACAGAGGTTAGTAGAGACACAGGACACTACAGGGGTTAGTAGAGACACAGGACACTACAGGGGTTAGGAGAGACACAGGACACTACAGGGGTTAGGAGAGACACAGGACACTACAGAGGTTAGTAGAGACACAGGACACTACAGGGGTTAGGAGAGTCGGGACACTACAGAGGTTAGTAGAGGAGGGACACTACAGAGGTTAGGAGAGACACAGGACACTACAGGGGTTAGTAGATGCGGGACACTACAGGGGTTAGTAGAGGCGGGACACTACAGGGGTTAGTAGAGGCGGGACACTACAGGGGTTAGTAGAGGAGGGACACTACAGGGGTTAGTAGAGACACAGGACACTACAGGGGTTAGTAGAGGCAGGACACTACAGGGGTTAGTAGAGACACAGGACACTACAGGGGTTAGTAGAGGCGGGACACTACAGGGGTTAGTAGAGGAGGGACACTACAGGGGTTAGTAGAGACACAGGACACTACAGGGGTTAGTAGAGGCAGGACACTACAGGGGTTAGGAGAGACACAGGACACTACAGGGGTTAGGAGAGACACAGGACACTACAGGGGTTAGTAGAGGAGGGACACTACAGGAGTTAGTAGAGGAGGGACACTACAGGGGTTAGTAGAGGAGGGACACTACAGGGGTTAGTAGAGACACAGGACACTACAGGGGTTAGTAGAGGCGGGACACTACAGGGGTTAGTAGAGACACAGGACACTACAGAGGTTAGTAGAGACACGGGACACTACAGGGGTTAGTAGAGACGGGACACTACAGGGGTTAGTAGAGGAGGGACACTACAGGGGTTAGTAGAGGAGGGACACTACAGGGGTTAGTAGAGGAGGGACACTACAGGGGTTAGTAGAGGAGGGACACTACAGGGGTTAGTAGAGACACAGGACACTACAGGGGTTAGTAGAGGCGGGACACTACAGGGGTTAGTAGAGACGGGACACTACAGAGGTTAGGAGAGACACAGGACACTACAGGGGTTAGTAGAGGCGGGACACTACAGGGGTTAGTAGAGGCGGGACCACTACAGGGGTTAGTAGAGGCGGGACACTACATGGGTTAGTAGAGGAGGGACACTACAGGGGTTAGTAGAGGAGGGACACTACAGGGGTTAGTAGAGGAGGGACACTACAGGGGTTAGTAGAGGAGGGACACTACAGGGGTTAGTAGAGGAGGGACACTACAGGGGTTAGTAGAGGCGGGACACTACAGGGGTTAGTAGAGGAGGGACACTACAGGGGTTAGTAGAGGAGGGACACTACAGAGGTTAGTAGAGGCGGGACACTACAGGGTTAGTAGAGGAGGGACACTACAGGGGTTAGTAGAGGAGGGACACTACAGGGGTTAGTAGAGGAGGGACACTACAGGGGTTAGTAGAGGCAGGACACTACAGGGGTTAGTAGAGGCGGGACACTACAGGGGTTAGTAGAGGAGGGACACTACAGGGGTTAGTAGAGGAGGGACACTACAGGGGTTAGTAGAGGCGGGACACTACAGGGGTTAGTAGAGGCGGGACACTACAGGGGTTAGTAGAGGCGGGACACTACAGGGGTTAGTAGAGGAGGGACACTACAGAGGTTAGTAGAGACACAGGACACTACAGGGGTTAGTAGAGACGGGACACTACAGGGGTTAGTAGAGGAGGGACACTACAGGGGTTAGTAGAGGAGGGACACTACAGGGGTTAGTAGAGGAGGGACACTACAGAGGTTAGTAGAGACACAGGACACTACAGGGGTTAGTAGAGGCGGGACACTACAGGGGTTAGTAGAGACACAGGACACTACAGGGTTAGTAGAGACGGGACACTACAGGGGTTAGTAGAGGAGGGACACTACAGGGGTTAGTAGAGACACAGGACACTACACGGGGTTAGGAGAGACGGGACACTACAGGGGTTAGTAGAGGAGGGACACTACAGGGGTTAGTAGAGACACAGGACACTACAGGGGTTAGTAAGAGACACAGGACACTACAGGGGTTAGTAGAGGCGGGACACTACAGGGGTTAGTAGAGACACAGGACACTACAGGGGTTAGTAGAGACACAGGACACTACAGGGGTTAGTAGAGGAGGGACACTACAGGGGTTAGTAGAGGCGGGACACTACAGGGGTTAGTAGAGGCGGGACACTACAGGGGTTAGTAGAGGCGGGACACTACAGGGGTTAGTAGAGGCGGGACCTACAGGGGTTAGTAGAGGCGGGACACTACAGGGGTTAGTAGAGGCGGGACACTACAGGGGTTAGTAGAGGCGGGACACTACAGGGGTTAGTTTAGTAGAGGCGGGACACTACAGGGGTTAGTAGAGGCGGGACAACTACAGGGGTTAGTAGAGGCGGGACACTACAGGGTTAGTAGAGGCGGGACACTACAGGGGTTAGTAGAGGCGGGACACTACAGGGGTTAGTAGAGGCGGGACACTACAGGGGTTAGTAGAGGCGGGACACTACAGGGGTTAGTAGAGGCGGGGAACACTACAGGGGTTAGTAGAGGCGGGACACTACAGGGGTTAGTAGAGGAGGGACACTACAGGGGTTAGTAGAGGCGGGACACTACAGGGGTTAGTAGAGGCGGGACACTACAGGGGTTAGTAGAGGAGGGACACTACAGGGGTTAGTAGAGACGGGACACTACAGGGGTTAGTAGAGGAGGGACACTACAGGGGTTAGTAGAGGAGGGACACTACAGGGGTTAGGAGAGGCGGGACACTACAGGGGTTAGGAGAGGAGGGACACTACAGGGGTTAGGAGAGGAGGGACACTACAGGGGTTAGGAGAGGAGGGACACTACAGGGGTTAGGAGAGGAGGGACACTACAGGGGTTAGGAGAGGAGGGGACACTACAGGGGTTAGGAGAGGAGGGACACTACAGGGGTTAGGAGAGGAGGGACACTACAGGGGTTAGGAGAGGAGGGACACTACAGGGGTTAGGAGAGGAGGGACACTACAGGGGTTAGGAGAGGAGGGACACTACAGGGGTTAGGAGAGGAGGGACACTACAGGGGTTAGGAGAGGAGGGACACTACAGGGGTTAGGAGAGGAGGGACACTACAGGGGTTAGGAGAGGAGGGACACTACAGGGGTTAGGAGAGGAGGGACACTACAGGGGTTAGGAGAGGAGGGACACTACAGGGGTTAGGAGAGGAGGGACACTACAGGGGTTAGGAGAGGAGGGACACTACAGGGGTTAGGAGAGGAGGGACACTACAGGGGTTAGGAGAGGAGGGACACTACAGGGGTTAGGAGAGGAGGGACACTACAGGGGTTAGGAGAGGAGGGACACTACAGGGATTAGGAGAGGAGGGACACTACAGGGGTTAGGAGAGGAGGGACACTACAGGGGTTAGTAGAGGAGGGACACTACAGGGGTTAGTAGAGGAGGGACACTACAGGGGTTAGTAGAGGAGGGGCACTACAGGGGTTAGTAGAGGAGGGGCACTACAGGGGTTAGTAGAGGAGGGGCACTACAGGGGTTAGTAGAGGAGGGGCACTACAGGGGTTAGTAGAGGAGGGGCACTACAGGGGTTAGTAGAGGAGGGGCACTACAGGGGTTAGGAGAGGAGGGACACTACAGGGGTTAGGAGAGGAGGGACACTACAGGGGTTAGGAGAGGAGGGACACTACAGGGGTTAGGAGAGGAGGGACACTACAGGGGTTAGGAGAGGAGGGACACTACAGGGGTTAGGAGAGGAGGGACACTACAGGGGTTAGTAGAGGAGGGACACTACAGGGGTTAGTAGAGGAGGGACACTACAGGGGTTAGTAGAGGAGGGGCACTACAGGGGTTAGTAGAGGAGGGGCACTACAGGGGTTAGTAGAGGAGGGACACTACAGGGGTTAGTAGAGGAGGGACACTACAGGGGTTAGGAGAGGAGGGACACTACAGGGGTTAGGAGAGGAGGGACACTACAGGGGTTAGTAGAGACGGGACACTACAGGGGTTAGTAGAGACACAGGACACTACAGGGTTAGTAGAGACACAGGACACTACAGGGGTTAGTAGAGGCGGGACACTACAGGGGTTAGTAGAGGCGGGACACTACAGGGGTTAGTAGAGGCGGGACACTACAGGGGTTAGTAGAGGCGGGACACTACAGGGGTTAGTAGAGGCGGGACACTACAGGGGTTAGTAGAGACGGGACACTACAGGGGTTAGTAGAGGCGGGACACTACAGGGGTTAGTAGAGGCGGGACACTACAGGGGTTAGTAGAGGAGGGACACTACAGGGGTTAGTAGAGACGGGACACTACAGGGGTTAGTAGAGGAGGGACACTACAGGGGTTAGGAGAGGCGGGACACTACAGGGGTTAGGAGAGGAGGGACACTACAGGGGTTAGGAGAGGAGGGACACTACAGGGGTTAGGAGAGGAGGGACACTACAGGGGTTAGGAGAGGAGGGACACTACAGGGGTTAGGAGAGGAGGGACACTACAGGGGTTAGGAGAGGAGGGACACTACAGGGGTTAGGAGAGGAGGGACACTACAGGGGTTAGGAGAGGAGGGACACTACAGGGGTTAGGAGAGGAGGGACACTACAGGGGTTAGGAGAGGAGGGACACTACAGGGGTTAGGAGAGGAGGGACACTACAGGGGTTAGGAGAGGAGGGACACTACAGGGGTTAGGAGAGGAGGGACACTACAGGGGTTAGGAGAGGAGGGACACTACAGGGGTTAGGAGAGGAGGGACACTACAGGGGTTAGGAGAGGAGGGACACTACAGGGGTAAGTAGAGGAGGGGCACTACAGGGGTTAGTAGAGGAGGGGCACTACAGGGGTTAGTAGAGGAGGGGACACTACAGGGGTTAGGAGAGGAGGGACACTACAGGGGTTAGGAGAGGAGGGACACTACAGGGGTTAGGAGAGGAGGGACACTACAGGGGTTAGGAGAGGAGGGACACTACAGGGGTTAGGAGAGGAGGGACACTACAGGGGTTAGGAGAGGAGGGACACTACAGGGGTTAGGAGAGGAGGGACACTACAGGGGTTAGGAGAGGAGGGACACTACAGGGGTTAGGAGAGGAGGGACACTACAGGGGTTAGGAGAGGAGGGACACTACAGGGGTTAGGAGAGGAGGGACACTACAGGGGTTAGTAGAGGAGGGACACTACAGGGGTTAGTAGAGGAGGGACACTACAGGGGTTAGTAGAGGAGGGACACTACAGGGGTTAGTAGAGGAGGGACACTACAGGGGTTAGTAGAGGAGGGACACTACAGGGGTTAGTAGAGGAGGGACACTACAGGGGTTAGGAGAGGAGGGACACTACAGGGGTTAGGAGAGGAGGGACACTACAGGGGTTAGGAGAGGAGGGACACTACAGGGGTTAGGAGAGGAGGGACACTACAGGGGTTAGGAGAGGAGGGACACTACAGGGGTTAGGAGAGGAGGGACACTACAGGGGTTAGGAGAGGAGGGACACTACAGGGGTTAGGAGAGGAGGGACACTACAGGGGTTAGGAGAGGAGGGACACTACAGGGGTTAGTAGAGGAGGGACACTACAGGGGTTAGTAGAGGAGGGACACTACAGGGGTTAGTAGAGGAGGGACACTACAGGGGTTAGTAGAGGAGGGACACTACAGGGGTTAGTAGAGGAGGGACACTACAGGGGTTAGGAGAGGAGGGACACTACAGGGGTTAGGAGAGGAGGGACACTACAGGGGTTAGTAGAGGAGGGACACTACAGGGGTTAGTAGAGACACAGGACACTACAGGGGTTAGTAGAGACACAGGACACTACAGGGGTTAGTAGAGGCGGGACACTACAGGGGTTAGTAGAGGAGGGACACTACAGGGGTTAGTAGAGGCGGGACACTACAGGGGTTAGTAGAGGAGGGACACTACAGGGGTTAGTAGAGGCGGGACACTACAGGGGTTAGTAGAGGCGGGACACTACAGGGGTTAGTAGAGGCGGGACACTACAGGGGTTAGTAGAGGCGGGACACTACAGGGGTTAGTAGAGACTGGACACTACAGGGGTTAGTAGAGGAGGGACACTACAGGGGTTAGTAGAGGCGGGACACTACAGGGGTTAGTAGAGGCGGGACACTACAGGGGTTAGTAGAGGAGGGACACTACAGGGGTTAGTAGAGACGGGACACTACAGGGGTTAGTAGAGGAGGGACACTACAGGGGTTAGTAGAGGAGGGACACTACAGGGGTTAGGAGAGGCGGGACACTACAGGGGTTAGGAGAGGAGGGACACTACAGGGGTTAGGAGAGGAGGGACACTACAGGGGTTAGGAGAGGAGGGACACTACAGGGGTTAGGAGAGGAGGGACACTACAGGGGTTAGGAGAGGAGGGACACTACAGGGGTTAGGAGAGGAGGGACACTACAGGGGTTAGGAGAGGAGGGACACTACAGGGTTAGGAGAGGAGGGACACTACAGGGGTTAGGAGAGGAGGGACACTACAGGGGTTAGGAGAGGAGGGACACTACAGGGGTTAGGAGAGGAGGGACACTACAGGGGTAAGTAGAGGAGGGACACTACAGGGGTAAGTAGAGGAGGGACACTACAGGGGTTAGTAGAGGAGGGACACTACAGGGGTTAGTAGAGGAGGGACACTACAGGGGTTAGTAGAGGAGGGACACTACAGGGGTTAGTAGAGGAGGGACACTACAGGGGTTAGTAGAGGAGGGACACTACAGGGGTTAGTAGAGGAGGGACACTACAGGGGTTAGTAGAGGAGGGGCACTACAGGGGTTAGTAGAGGAGGGGCACTACAGGGGTTAGTAGAGGAGGGACACTACAGGGGTTAGGAGAGGAGGGGCACTACAGGGGTTAGGAGAGGAGGGGCACTACAGGGGTTAGGAGAGGAGGGGCACTACAGGGGTTAGGAGAGGAGGGACACTACAGGGGTTAGGAGAGGAGGGACACTACAGGGGTTAGGAGAGGAGGGACACTACAGGGGTTAGGAGAGGAGGGACACTACAGGGGTTAGGAGAGGAGGGACACTACAGGGGTTAGGAGAGGAGGGACACTACAGGGGTTAGGAGAGGAGGGACACTACAGGGGTTAGGAGAGGAGGGACACTACAGGGGTTAGGAGAGGAGGGACACTACAGGGGTTAGGAGAGGAGGGACACTACAGGGGTTAGGAGAGGAGGGACACTACAGGGGTTAGGAGAGGAGGGACACTACAGGGGTTAGGAGAGGAGGGACACTACAGGGGTTAGGAGAGGAGGGACACTACAGGGGTTAGGAGAGGAGGGACACTACAGGGGTTAGGAGAGGAGGGACACTACAGGGGTTAGGAGAGGAGGGACACTACAGGGGTTAGTAGAGGAGGGGCACTACAGGGGTTAGTAGAGGAGGGGCACTACAGGGGTTAGTAGAGGAGGGACACTACAGGGGTTAGGAGAGGAGGGACACTACAGGGGTTAGTAGAGGAGGGACACTACAGGGGTTAGGAGAGGAGGGACACTACAGGGGTTAGTAGAGGAGGGACACTACAGAGGTTAGTAGAGGAGGGACACTACAGGGGTTTTGTGGTTTTATTTGTTTTGTTTAATGTGGTATAGTGTGTAACATTATTTATGTCTCTGTCTGCCGGTCATAACCATGTTTGGTGCTTTATGTTCTGTACCTTATAATTCTGACTAATTTTGTTAACTGTTCTGTTTTCATTTTGTTTTCTCATAAGTTAATGCCTTGGAGATGTTGTTTTTGTCTTTCTGTTGAGTGAGTATTTGGTGAGATGTGGGAAAGCTTTGGTTATGACTGGGCGGCCATAGTGAAGGGATCATAGGGGAGGGGTTTGGGATCATAGGGGAGGGGTTTGGGATCATAGGGGAGGGGTTTGGGATCATAGGGGAGGGGTTTGGGATCATAGGGGAGGGGTTTGGAATCATAGGGGAGGGGTTTGGAATCACTTTGGGAGGGGTTTGGGATCATAGGGGAGGGGTTTGGGATCATAGGGGAGGGGTTTGGGATCATAGGGGAGGGGTTTGGGACTATAGGGGAGGGGTTTGGGACTATAGGGGAGGGGTTTGGGATCATAGGGGAGGGGTTTGGGATCATGGGGGAGGGGTTTGGGACTATAGGGGAGGGGTTTGGGACTATAGGGAAGGGGTTTGGGACTATAGGGAAGGGGCTTGGGACTATAGGGGAGGGGTTTGGGACTATAGGGGAGGGGTTTGGCTGGCATGGAGGGTTAGTTGTCTTTCTCATAGATCAGATTGTCTGTCAGAGAGGTAAGTGACTGCATGATGTTAAAGTAGTTATTATGCTGTTATAACATGTTACAGATCAAACCAAAGGAAACGATTGGTTAACGCTCAACATGTAACCCCTCCCCTCCATCATTGTTAACACTGCTTCTGCCCTGACTCCTCCCCCTGCTACATTCTGCAGCATCGTGAGGTTCCAACAGACTAAACCCATGAGGAATGAACAGACTGGGAGAGAGCACATTGGTCATCACATTGGTCAGATCGCTTATGGAAGCCCCTCCTCCACCTGTTCTCTCCTCTGGGATTGGCCGACTGCACTAAACCCATGAGGACTGAACAGACTAGGAGAGAGCGAGACTATATTGTTACCGTAAATCTCTTAAAGATTAGAGCTGCTGTTCTCAGCAGATCGTTCTGTATCTCAGTAACTTAAACATCACATTGGTCAGATTGCTTATGGAAGCCCCTCCTCCACCTGTTCTCTCCTCTGGGATTGGCCGACTGCACGAGCGCACGACTACTGCCATGCAGAGACTGGCAGTTTGGCAATGTCTTTTTGTTGCAAAACAAAAACATTTAGACAACATAAAATCCACAACATGTCAGGAACCCAAGTTGTATCGCCCCCGGGGGCGCCAGGTCTGTGATAGACTGTAATGGGGTTTTGTATCGCCCCTGGGGGCGCCAGGTCTGTGATAGACTGTAATGGTGTTTTGTATCGCCCCTGGGGGCGCCAGGTCTGTGATAGACTGTAATGCATCGTAGAGTGGAATGGGGTTTTGTATCGCCCCTGGGGGCTCCAGGTCTGTGATAGACTGTAATGCATCGTAGAGTGGAATGGGGTTTTGTATCGCCCCCGGGGGCTCCAGGTCTGTGATAGACTGTAATGCATCGTACACTGGAATGGGGTTTTGTATCGCCCCTGGGGGCTCCAGGTCTGTGATAGACTGTAATGCATCATAGACTGGAATGGCATTTTGGGGGGGGGAATGTGCTGGCATGTAGCTGGGTTAGTTTACATTGTTGATACGGGTCTCAAATGACTCCTCCAAACGGCACTCTGACTGGACGACACATTCAAGTAGACCATTCAGTCTCTACTGTCACTTTACCCCACCCTCCCTCCCTCCCTCTAGCTTTCTCATAACCTCCCTTCCTCCTCCTCTCACCTCTCAGGTACCTAATGTTCAGCCAAAACATTCCTAATTCCCCAGTGGTTCTGAGATGCCAAAACACAGCCCCCCATCACATAGTATTGATGTCCATTCACCACCTCATTCATTATCCTTCACAAAGCATATGAATCACCTATCAATTCCTGATAACCTGATGAAATTATTGTTCCATGCTTTCACACTAGAGATAACGAAAGGTGAGATACTGGAACACACACACACACACACACACACACACACATGTGCGCGCGTACGTGCACGCATACGTACTCATGCACCGTTTGCCTCCCTCTTTGGGCTGAACGGGTTTTCTAAGTTAGTGATTTCTTTCAGAAGCAGGATTCTGTTAGTGCTGAGTGTTTTTGTTGTAATGTGGTCCTACTCTGCTACTGTGTCTGGCTCATTGTGGAAGACATTACAGAGCAGTTTTGTTATGAGTTTTGGGTCCGAAAGCAAACGACTTCTTGTTCTTGATTCATGAAACCCTTCTGGATGGTGGGGTTGTGATTGGCTCTGTGAGATATGACGGTGCGTTCTGATTGGCTCTCTGAGATATGACGGTGCCTTCTGATTGGCTCTCTGAGATATGACGGTGCCTTCTGATTGGCTCTGTGAGATATGACGGTGCATTCTGATTGGCTCTGTGAGATATGACGGTGCGTTCTGATTGGCTCTGTGAGATATGACGGTGCGTTCTGATTGGCTCTGTGAGATATGACGGTGCGTTCTGATTGGCTCTCTGAGATATGACGGTGCATTTTGATCAGGCTGTGAGATCTGTGACGGTGCGTTGCGATCTGACGGCGCGTTGTGATTGGCAGGGTGGCAGAGTCAACAGAGGAAGTGACCAAGCTGAGGCCGGTCAGACTGATCCGAGAGGACGGAATCATCCGACCTTACGACCAGGAGGACGCCAAGGGATACGACCTTTTCCAGGTTAGCAACCCACCTTAGAAGGTCACTAAAACACCCATGGCTGGAGGTAGACTTGTCCAGGTTAGCAACCCACCTTAGAAGGTCACTAAAACACCCATGGCTGGAGGTAGACTTGTCCAGGTTAGCAACCCACCTTAGGAGGACACTAAAGCACCCATGGCTGGAGGTAGACTTGTCCAGGTTAGCAACCCACCTTAGGACACTAAAACACCCATGGCTGGAGGTAGACTTGTCCAGGTTAGCAACCCACCTTAGGACACTAAAACACCCATGGCTGGAGGTAGACTTGTCCAGGTTAGCAACCCACCTTAGGACACTAAAACACCCATGGCTGGAGGTAGACTTGTCCAGGTTAGCAACCCACCTTAGAAGGACACTAAAACACCCATGGCTGGAGGTAGACTTGTCCAGGTTAGCAACCCATCTTAGGACACTAAAACACCCATGGCTGGAGGTAGACTTGTCCAGGTTAGCAACCCACCTTAGGACACTAAAACACCCATGGCTGGAGGTAGACTTGTCCAGGTTAGCAACCCACCTTAGGACACTAAAACACCCATGGCTGGAGGTAGACTTGTCCAGGTTAGCAACCCACCTTAGGACACTAAAACACCCATGGCTGGAGGTAGACTTGTCCAGGTTAGCAACCCACCTTAGGACATAAAACACCCATGGCTCCTGGAGGTAGACTTGTCCAGGTTAGCAACCCACCTTAGGACACTAAAACACCCATGGCTGGAGGTAGACTTGTCCAGGTTAGCAACCCACCTTAGAAGGACACTAAAACACCCATGGCTGGAGGTAGACTTGTCCAGGTTAGCAACCCACCTTAGGACACTAAAACACCCATGGCTGGAGGTAGACTTGTCCAGGTCGTAGAAAAAGGGGACCATATAACAACTAGTGCTTTTTCCTATTTCAGTTTCTGCACTTTTCTATTCTAAATTATATATTTTAATTTTTCCTTATACAGTGTATTATATGTCAATCTGAAAGTGTCGTCTTGAAACCAATGAGTTTAATCTTTTGTCTTTACAGAAATGAAACATTCTTTCTCTTTGACACACCCGATGGTCTTGAAGTGTTTTTCCACTTCTAATTTTGTGTGTTTTTCTTTCTCTCTCTCTCTTTCTCTCTCTCTTTCTCTCTCTCTCCTTCTCTTTCTCTCTATCTCCTTCTCTTTCTCTCTCTCTCCTTCTCTTTCTCTCTTTCTCTCTCTCTCCTTCTCTTTCTCTCTCTCTCCTTCTCTTTCTCTCTTTCTCTCTCTCTCCTTCTCTTTCTCTCTCTCTCCTTCTCTTTCTCTCTTTCTCTCTCTCTCTTTCTCTCTCTTTCTCTCTCTTTCTCTCTCTTTCTCTCTCTTTCTCTCTCTCCTTCTCTTTCTCTCTCTCCTTTCTCTCTTTCTCTCTCCTTCTCTCTCTCCTCTCTCTCCTTCTCTTTCTCTCTTTCTCTCTCTCTCCTTCTCTTTCTCTCTCTCTCCTTCTCTTTCTCTCTCTCTCCTTCTCTTTCTCTCTTTCTCTCTCTCTCTTTCTCTCTCTTTCTCTCTCTCCTTCTCTTTCTCTCTCTCCTTCTCTTTCTCTCTCTCCTTTCTCTCTTTCTCTCTCTCCTTCTCTCTCTCCTTCTCTTTCTCTCCTTCTCTTTCTCTTTCTCTCCTTCTCTTTCTCTCTCTCTCCTTCTCTTTCTATCTCTCTCTTTCTCTCTCTCTCCTCTCTCTCTCTCTCTCTCCTTCTCTTTCTCTCTCTCTCCTTCTCTTTCTCTCTCTCTCCTTCTCTCTCTCTCCTTCTCTTTCTCCCTCTCTCCTTCTCTTTCTCTCTCCTTTCTCTTTCTCCCTTTCTCCTTCTCTTTCTCTCTCTCTCCTTCTCTTTCTCTCATTTCTCTTTCTCTCTCTCTCTCCTTTCTCTTTCTCTCTCCTTCTCTTTCTCTCTCTCCTTCTCTTTCTCTCTCTCTCCTTCTCTTTCTCCCTCTCTCCTTTCTCTTTCTCCTTCATGCAGCATGATGAGGAATAGAAGGGGTTGAGGTTGATTATGGGGGTTGTGTGTTTTCTACGTGATGTAATTCAAGTCCTAGTAATCAATAATCTTAGTTCAACGGTCAGTTAAAATGTCTGATCGTTGTCGACACACACACACACACACACACACACACACACACACACACACACACACACACACACACACACACACACACACACACACACACAGGTGAAGCTCTGTGTCAAAGTTCAAACTCCCTTGTCTATATCTGGTTTGTAAATGTGTATACTATGCTGATTTCATGACTCTTAATTCAGTTTTCTTCGCTGAAGACTGCATTGTTTTGCATGCCAAAGGGAAAACATCTCTGTCCGTACAATACCTCAGTCTTGTTTTTTTTAAGTCAGGGTTTTTTATATTACTTTTGCCGAATTAAATCTTTTCCAATTTTATTTCGTATTTACAGAATTAGGAAATGAAACGATTTAGCCTGCTATAATATATGCAGATCATTTATCCAGCCCTTTATAAACTACCCTATATACAAAAAATTATAATAATAAATTATTGAAAATAATATTTTACTAAAGATATGTAGTCTTTTGTTTTTTTTTGACTAGTAACGATACTCCAGCAGACATTTGCAATATTTTTTATAAAAGGTTCATAGCGTCACCTTGGAAATCATTACTTTCCTATCTTTATATACAGTATGCACTCATAATGATATATCGATGCTATACTCTTACATTCGTTTGTCTAGGAGTTACTATAACCGTATGCTAAATGATTTAGAAACTGTGCTGTTGTTCAAAGAAGCATGACCAAATTAATGTTATATTTGATAGATACTTTGTAATTATTTTCCAACATATATATATATATATATATATATATATATATATATATATATATATATATATACAATCCATAACTCCCTAGTTAGTCTGACTGCCTTAAACTATATGAATGTATGTAATGTGACGGGTAATGGTTTGTTTCTATTGGTCAATACATTCACTATGTGACGGGTAATGGTTTGTTTCTATTGGTCAATACATTCACTATGTTCTATTGTCTGTGTGTGATGTCACTTTCAACCTGAAATCTAATAAACCGATATACACTCACTTAATTACATGTGGAAAATCCATTGCGATGATTTGCTCGTTGACGGGTAAAGGTTGCTTAGAAAGGGAAGTGTAGCTACAACATAATCAATCGTGTTGTTTATTATTAGATTACAAATGAAGATATTGAGCTGTGTTCCAATACTCATACTCACCCCACTAACCATATTATTCGTGACGTGAATTGAGTATATAGTATGATTCTTGGTCGTAGTATGTATATAGTTAGTATGACAAAAGTTCCCGGAAGTTGTACTAAATTCACCAAAATACGAAGTGTACATGCAGTGGACACACTTTCCGTGCTTTTAGGGCCCATAATGCAATTCTTCAGAAAATGGGCGTGGCTTCACAACGTTTTCAGATTTGAAGAACATATGCAGAGGAGAGCGGAGACAAATTCATTGCTTTAGCTAATTATGACAAATGTTAAGAAAATGTTGGGCAATCTAATAACTTTTAAAATAAGTTTTGTTACATGTTATGTTGGCTGACAACCTATTATCTGTCCTTACGAACTGCATAGCATTACAGCAGTATGTACCGGTATGTTAGCTAGTTACCTAACGTTAATTTTAATTGGCTACTAATAGATCAAACTTGCCAGGCAGTATATTAACGATCTGCTGATCTAATTACCCAACGTTTATTGACTTGATGATTCACATCATTCTTAGCTAAGTGGTATAGTCGTTGTGCGTTTCAATCGACATTGTTACCTCTCGCGCAGAATAACTGATTAATTTACAAAACGCTCTACACTCGTAGAATACGGCCGGTGTCAATAAACGTCAGCATAAAAAAACAAACGCAATTAAATTGTTGCCAGGTGCAGTTCCATTCACCAATGCTCTGGATAACATGAAAACAGCCTAACCAGGTCTGTTAGGCCGAGTAAAACGGTCAGAGTGAGGTGTTCTTTAAGTAGCTAGCCGACGTTAGCCAGTTAGCTTGGGTGCTTGACTGCCGTTGAACGCTCGGATCAACACTACTCCTCGCGTGCACTCAACGCTCTCCATTTTACAAACGGACAATCTGGCAACGCTCTGGATTTGACGAAGGCCCAGAGAGCGCACTATGGCACTCCAGATTTGAATTATACAAACACACACCCGAAATCGTAAAATGTTTAGCTAGTCATTTGTTAATGTTTACAAGCTAGCACGCGGTTGCATAGCAACAGCATCAACTTCAGGGTAGACAGGCAACGCTCTAGTACGCTCAACTGAAACAATACCGTTTGGTTTACAGTATAATAGCATATACTCATTAAGTATGTAGTATACAGTATGTTATTATGGGTATTCGAACACAGCAGTGAACTAATAGTATATAGTATATACTCATTAAGTATGTAGTGTACAGTATGTTAGTATGGGTATTCGAACACAGCAGTGAACTAATAGTATATAGTATATACTCATTAAGTATGTAGTGTACAGTATGTTAGTATGGGTATACGAACACAGCAGTGAACTAATAGTATATAGTATATACTCGTTAACTATGTAGTGTACAGTATGTTAGTATGGGTATTAGAACACAGCAGTGAACTAATAGTATATAGTATATACTCATTAAGTATGTAGTATACAGTATGTTAGTATGGGTATTAGAACACAGCAGTGAACTAATAGTGTATAGTATATACTCGTTAAGTATGTAGTATACAGTATGTTAGTATGGGTATTCAAACACAGCAGTGAACTAATAGTATATACTCGTTAAGTATGTAGTATACAGTATGTTAGTATGGGTATTAGAACACAGCAGTGAACTAATAGTATATAGTATATACTCATTAAGTATGTAGTGTACAGTATGTTATTATGGGTATTCAAACACAGCTAATGAATTTGTATGTTTTCACACATGGACACTGCTCCTTCAGAGGTCAGAGATCAAGCAGCTGGAAGGAGAGATCTTCAGAGAACACTGTTTGTACCCTGGACACAGGAAGACCAACGTCATAGTGACCAACAGGTACATTATGGAATACTTCAGTTCAATGTGACTCGTGCCTCAGGGGTAGACATTTTGTGTTTGTATAATGGAGATACTGGTTTGGGAAGACACTTAAACCTGAAAAGGTATTTTTTAACAAATTGTGCGTTCAAGGAAAGTATTCAGACCCCTTGACTTTTTTCCCACATTTCTGTTACTTTACAGCCATATTCTAAAATGGATTAAATAAATACAAATTCTCAGCAATCTACACACAATACCCCATAATGACATCACAATACCCCATAGTGACATCATCATACCCCATAATGACATCACAATACCCTATAATGACAAATGGAAAACAGGTTTGTAGACATTTTTGCAAATGTATTACAAATAAAAAAATATAAATACCTTATTTGTGTAAGTATTCAGTCCCTTTGCTATGAGACTTGAAATTGAGCTCAGGTGCATCCTGTTTCCATTGATCATATTTGAGATGTTTCTACAACTTGATTGGAGGCCACCTGTGGTAAATTCAATTGATTAGATATGATTTGGAAAGGCACACACAACAAATCGGGTCCAATCAATTGAATTTACCACAGGTGGCCTCCAATGAGGTGGTAGAAACATCTCAAGGATGATCAATGGAAACAAGAGCTCAATTTCGAGTCTCATAGCAAAGGGTCTGAATAGTTATGTAAATAGGGTATTTCAGTTTTTTAAATTTGTAATAAATTAGCAACATTTTGTAAAAACCTGTTTTAGCTTTGTCTTTGGGTATTGTGTTTAGATTGATGAGGGGAAAACATGTATTTAATCCATTTTAGACTAAGGTAACGTAACAAAATGTGGAAAAGGGAAGGGGTCTGAATACTTTCTGAAAGCACCGTGTGTAAAACTACAGGACCAGTCAAACATTTGGACACACCTGCTCATTCCAGGGTTTTTCTTTATTTTCAACGATTTGAAAACATCAAAACTATGAAATAACACATATGGAATCATGTAGTAACCCCCAAAAAGTGTTAAATAAATCAATATATTTGAGATTATTCAAAGTAGCCACCCTTTGCCTTGATGACAGCTTTGCACACTCTTGGCATTCTCTCAACCAGCTTCACCTGGAATGCTTTTCCAACAGTCTTGCAGGAGTTCCCACATATGCTAAACACTTGTTGGCTGCTTTTCCTTCACTCTGGGGTCCAACTCATCCCAAACCATCTCAATTGGGTTGAGGTCAAGTGATTGTGGAGGCCAGGTCATCTGATGAAACACTCCATCACTCTCCTTCTTGGTCAAATAGCCCTTACACAGCCTGGAGGTGTGTGTTGGGTCATTGTCCTGTTGCAAAACAAAAGATAGTCCCACTAAGCGCAAACCAGATGGGATGGCGTATTTCTGCAGAATGCTGTGGTAGCCATGCTGGTAAGTGTGTCTTGAATTCTAAATAAATCACACCTCCTCCTCCATGCTTCACGGTGGGAACCACACATGCAGAGATCATCCGTTCACCACCTCTGCATCTTACGAAGACACGGCGGTTGGAACCGAAAATCTCATATTTGGACTCATCAGGACATATTTCTACCGGTCTAATGTCCATTGCTCATGTTTCTCAGACCCAAGCAAGTTTCTTCTTCTTATTGGTGTCCTTTAGTAGTGGTTTCTTTGCAGCAAATTGACCATGAAGGTCTGATTCACACAGTCTGCTCTGAACAGTTGATGTTGAGATGTGTCTGTTACTTGAACTCTGTTAAGCGTTTATTTGGGCTGCAATGTGAGGTGCAGTTAACTCTAATGAACTTATCCTCTGCAGCAGAGGTAACTCTGGGTCTTCCTTTCCTGTGGTGGTCCTCATGAGAACCAGTTTCATCATAGCGCTTGATGGTTTTTGCGACAGCGCTTGAAGAAACTTTCAAAGTTCTTGACATTTTCCAGATTGTCTGACCTTCATGTCTTAAAGTAATGATGGACTGTTGTTTCTCTTTGTTTATTTGAGCTGTGCTTGCCATAATATGGACTTGGTCTTTTACCAAATAGTGCTATCTTCTGTATACCACCCCTACCTTTTCACATCACAACTGATTGGCTCAAACGCATTAAGAAGGAAAGAAATTCCACAAATGTACTTTTAACAAGGCCCACCTGATAATTGAAACGCATTCCAGGTGACTACCTCATGAAGCTGGTTGAGAGAATGCCAAGAGTGTGCAAAGCTGTCATCAAAGCAAAGGATGGCTACTTTGATAACTTTTTTGGTTACTACATGATTCCATATGTGTTATTTCATCGTTTTGATGTCTTCACTAAAATTCTACAATGCAGCGAAATAGTTTTTTTTAAAGAAAATAAACTAGAATGAGTAGGTGTCTCCAAACGTTTGACTGGTACTGTAGATAGATAGACAGACGGATACGATATAGAGTATATCTACAGTATCTATATATTCATTAAACACTCCTGCATTCATTGTGTATGAATTAACGTTACTGTCGGTGAAGTAGAATTATTGTAATATTGAGGTTGTCATGTATTTTCACCCCTCATCACTTTCTGCCTCGCGACGTCTCTTCTCCTCCTACAGGAGAGTGATGTGTGTGAAGGAGGTGGAGTTTGTGGGTCACTTCAACAAAGAGTGGGAGTGTCTGTTTGAGCATTTCTCAAGGCCTCCGTACGTGGAAGGAGGAGACCTGATGATCTACTGCAAGGTCTGCCTGAGACATTTTGACCTGACACATTAAATAGCATCCTTAGGTCCAGTCGGAACTATTTAAAATTCACTCGCTTACTTACTTAGTTGCCTGCGTCCTTATCTCCTTGGGTTTTGTATTGGACCGAATCTCTTTATTTGACAGCAGGAACAGAACAAGTTGTATTGGACTGAATCTATAGGAACAGAACAAGTTGTATTGGACTGAATCTATTTGTAGGTCTATAGGAACAGAACAAGTTGTAATGGACTGAATCTATTTGTCTGACAACAGGAACAGAACAAGTTGTATTGGACTGAATCTATTTGTAGGACTATAGGAACAGAACAAGTTGTAATGGACTGAATCTCTTTGTAGGTCTATAGGAACAGAACAAGTTGTATTGGACTGAATCTATAGGAACAGAACAGGTTGTATTGGACTGAATCTATTTGTAGGTCTATAGGAACAGAACAAGTTGTATTGGACTGAATCTATTTGTCTGACAACAGGAACAGAACAAGTTGTAATGGACTGAATCTATTTGTCTGATAACAGGAACAGAACAGGTTGTATTGGACTGAATCTATTTGTAGGACTATAGGAACAGAACAAGTTGTATTGGACTGAATCTCTTTGTAGGACTATAGGAACAGAACAAGTTGTAATGGACTGAATCTCTTTGTAGGACTATAGGAACAGAACAAGTTGTAATGGACTGAATCTATTTGTCTGACAACAGGAACAGAACAAGTTGTATTGGACTGAATCTATAGGAACAGAACAGGTTGTATTGGACTGAATCTCTTTGTAGGTCTATAGGAACAGAACAAGTTGTATTGGACTGAATCTATTTGTCTGACAACAGGAACAGAACAAGTTGTATTGGACTGAATCTCTTTGTCTGACAACAGGAACAGAACAAGTTGAAGTTCCAAAAGAGAGATGGACAGGAACCCATGAGAGTGCTGCACCTCAAGAACCCTGCCACTGCCCAGGTCCGCATAATACACCTTTATGTGTGTGTGTGTGTGTGCTTGTGTTCGACCCACAGTACCTAACGGCCTCTCCTCCTCCTCTGTAGAAACTGTGTGAGGCCATAGAGCAGGCCCAGTCGGCCCAGAGGCAGCATCGGATGGTGAAGCAAAAATCACAGCGCTTTCTCAAACTGGGAGACAAGTGTTGATGTCATCGCCGGCCCGGAACGATGTCATGGTTACCCAGAATGATGTCCTGGTTACCCAGAATGATGTCCTGGTTACCCAGAATTATGTCATGGTTACCCAGAATTATGTCATGGTTACCCAGCCTGACGTGATTACTACTCAGTAGGTGATCAACACCCAGAATGATGTCATAGTTACACAGGCTGACGTGATCACTACTCAGTAGGTGATCACCACCCAGAATGTCACCACTGCTCAGCCAGTACACTGTTCCTGCCCAACACACTGCTACTGTACTGCCCAGCCCAACACACTGCTACTGTACAGCCTAACACACTGCTACTGTACAGCCTAACACACTGCTACTGTACAGCCCAGCACACTGCTACTGTACTGCCCAGCCCAACACACTGCTACTGTACTGCCCAGCCCAACACACTGCTACAGTAATGCCCAGCCCAACACACTGCTACTGTACTGCCCAGCCCAGCACACTGCTACTGCCCAGCCCAACACACTGCTACTGTACTGCCCAACACACTGCTACTGTACAGCCCAGCCCAACACACTGCTACTGTACTGCCCAACACACTGCTACTGTACTGCCCAGCCCAACACACTGCTACTGTACTGCCCAGCCCAACACACTGCTACTGTACTGCCCAACACACTGCTACTGTACTGCCCAGTCCAACACACTGCTACTGTACTGCCCAGTCCAACACACTGCTACTGTACTGCCCAGCCCAACACACTGCTACTGTACTGCCCAGCCCAACACACTGCTACTGTACTGCCCAGCCCAACACACTGCTACTGTACTGCCCAGTCCAACACACTGCTACTGTACTGCCCAGCCCAACACACTGCTACTGTACTGCCCAGCCCAACACACTGCTACTGTACTGCCCAGCCCAACACACTGCTACTGTACTGCCCAACACACTGCTACTGTACTGCCCAGTCCAACACACTGCTACTGTACAGCCCAGTCCAACACACTGCTACTGTACTGCCCAGCCCAACACACTGCTACTGTACTGCCCAGCCCAACACACTGCTACTGTACTGCCCAGCCCAGCACACTGCTACTGTACTGCCCAACACACTGCTACTGTACTGCCCAACACACTGCTACTGTACTGCCCAGTCCAACACACTGCTACTGTACTGCCCAGTCCAACACACTGCTACTGTACTGCCCAGCCCAACACACTGCTACTGTACTGCCCAGCCCAACACACTGCTACTGTACTGCCCAGCCCAACACACTGCTACTGTACTGCCCAGCCCAACACACTGCTACTGTACTGCCCAGCCCAACACACTGCTACTGTACTGCCCAGCCCAACACACTGCTACTGTGCTGCCCAGCCCAACACACTGCTACTGTACTGCCCAGCCCAACACACTGCTACAGTACTGCCCAACACAATGCTACTGTACTGCCCAGCCCAACACACTGCTACTGTACTGCCCAGCCCAACACACTGCTACTGTACAGCCTAACACACTGCTACTGTACAGCCCAGCACACTGCTACTGTACTGCCCAGCACACTGCTACTGTACTGCCCAGCCCAACACACTGCTACTGTACTGCCCAGCCCAACACACTGCTACAGTAATGCCCAGCCCAACACACTGCTACTGTACTGCCCAGCCCAGCACACTGCTACTGCCCAGCCCAACACACTGCTACTGTACTGCCCAACACACTGCTACTGTACTGCCCAGCCCAACACACTGCTACTGTACTGCCCAGCCCAACACACTGCTACTGTACTGCCCAGCCCAACACACTGCTACCGTACTGCCCAACACACTGCTACTGTACTGCCCAGTCCAACACACTGCTACTGTACTGCCCAGTCCAACACACTGCTACTGTACTGCCCAGCCCAACACACTGCTACTGTACTGCCCAACACACTGCTACTGTACTGCCCAGTCCAACACACTGCTACTGTACTGCCCAGTCCAACACACTGCTACTGTACTGCCCAGCCCAACACACTGCTACTGTACTGCCCAGCCCAACACACTGCTACTGTACTGCCCAGCCCAACACACTGCTACTGTACTGCCCAGTCCAACACACTGCTACTGTACTGCCCAGCCCAACACACTGCTACTGTACTGCCCAGCCCAACACACTGCTACTGTACTGCCCAGCCCAACACACTGCTACTGTACTGCCCAGCCCAACACACTGCTACTGTACTGCCCAGTCCAACACACTGCTACTGTACAGCCCAGTCCAACACACTGCTACTGTACTGCCCAGCCCAACACACTGCTACTGTACTGCCCAGCCCAACACACTGCTACTGTACTGCCCAGCCCAGCACACTGCTACTGTACTGCCCAACACACTGCTACTGTACTGCCCAGTCCAACACACTGCTACTGTACTGCCCAGTCCAACACACTGCTACTGTACTGCCCAGTCCAACACACTGCTACTGTACTGCCCAGCCCAACACACTGCTACTGTACTGCCCAGCCCAACACACTGCTACTGTACTGCCCAGCCCAACACACTGCTACTGTACTGCCCAGCCCAACACACTGCTACTGTACTGCCCAGCCCAACACACTGCTACTGTACTGCCCAGCCCAACACACTGCTACTGTACTGCCCAGCCCAACACACTGCTACTGTACTGCCCAGCCCAACACACTGCTACTGTACTGCCCAACACACTGCTACTGTACTGCCCAGCCCAACACACTGCTACTGTACTGCCCAGCCCAACACACTGCTACTGTACTGCCCAGCCCAACACACTGCTACTGTACAGCCTAACACACTGCTACTGTACAGCCCAGCACACTGCTACTGTACTGCCCAGCCCAACACACTGCTACTGTACTGCCCAGCCCAACACACTGCTACAGTAATGCCCAGCCCAACACACTGCTACTGTACTGCCCAGCCCAGCACACTGCTACTGCCCAGCCCAACACACTGCTACTGTACTGCCCAACACACTGCTACTGTACAGCCCAGCCCAACACACTGCTACTGTACTGCCCAACACACTGCTACTGTACTGCCCAGCCCAACACACTGCTACTGTACTGCCCAGCCCAACACACTGCTACCGTACTGCCCAACACACTGCTACTGTACTGCCCAGTCCAACACACTGCTACTGTACTGCCCAGTCCAACACACTGCTACTGTACTGCCCAGCCCAACACACTGCTACTGTACTGCCCAGCCCAACACACTGCTACTGTACTGCCCAACACACTGCTACTGTACTGCCCAGTCCAACACACTGCTACTGTACTGCCCAGCCCAACACACTGCTACTGTACTGCCCAGCCCAACACACTGCTACTGTACTGCCCAGCCCAACACACTGCTACTGTACTGCCCAGCCCAACACACTGCTACTGTACTGCCCAACACACTGCTACTGTACTGCCCAGTCCAACACACTGCTACTGTACAGCCCAGTCCAACACACTGCTACTGTACTGCCCAGCCCAACACACTGCTACTGTACTGCCCAGCCCAACACACTGCTACTGTACTGCCCAGCCCAGCACACTGCTACTGCCCAGCCCAACACACTGCTACTGTACTGCCCAACACACTGCTACTGTACAGCCCAGCCCAACACACTGCTACTGTACTGCCCAACACACTGCTACTGTACTGCCCAGCCCAACACACTGCTACTGTACTGCCCAGCCCAACACACTGCTACTGTACTGCCCAACACACTGCTACTGTACTGCCCAGTCCAACACACTGCTACTGTACTGCCCAGTCCAACACACTGCTACTGTACTGCCCAGCCCAACACACTGCTACTGTACTGCCCAGCCCAACACACTGCTACTGTACTGCCCAGCCCAACACACTGCTACTGTACTGCCCAACACACTGCTACTGTACTGCCCAGCCCAACACACTGCTACTGTACTGCCCAGCCCAACACACTGCTACTGTACTGCCCAGCCCAACACACTGCTACTGTACTGCCCAACACACTGCTACTGTACTGCCCAACACACTGCTACTGTACAGCCCAGTCCAACACACTGCTACTGTACTGCCCAGCCCAACACACTGCTACTGTACTGCCCAGCCCAACACACTGCTACTGTACTGCCCAGCCCAGCACACTGCTACTGTACTGCCCAACACACTGCTACTGTACTGCCCAACACACTGCTACTGTACTGCCCAACACACTGCTACTGTACTGCCCAACACACTGCTACTGTACTGCCCAGCCCAACACACTGCTACTGTACTGCCCAGCCCAACACACTGCTACTGTACTGCCCAGCCCAACACACTGCTACTGTACTGCCCAGCCCAACACACTGCTACTGTACTGCCCAGCCCAACACACTGCTACTGTACTGCCCAGCCCAACACACTGCTACTGTACTGCCCAGCCCAACACACTGCTACAGTACTGCCCAACACACTGCTACTGTACTGCCCAGCCCAACACACTGCTACTGTACTGCCCAGCCCAACACACTGCTACTGTACAGCCTAACACACTGCTACTGTACAGCCCAGCACACTGCTACTGTACTGCCCAGCCCAACACACTGCTACTGTACTGCCCAGCCCAACACACTGCTACAGTAATGCCCAGCCCAACACACTGCTACTGTACTGCCCAGCCCAGCACACTGCTACTGCCCAGCCCAACACACTGCTACTGTACTGCCCAACACACTGCTACTGTACAGCCCAGCCCAACACACTGCTACTGTACTGCCCAACACACTGCTACTGTACTGCCCAGCCCAACACACTGCTACTGTACTGCCCAGCCCAACACACTGCTACTGTACTGCCCAACACACTGCTACTGTACTGCCCAGTCCAACACATTGCTACTGTACTGCCCAGCCCAACACACTGCTACTGTACTGCCCAGCCCAACACACTGCTACTGTACTGCCCAGCCCAACACACTGCTACTGTACAGCCCAGTCCAACACACTGCTACTGTACTGCCCAGCCCAACACACTGCTACTGTACTGCCCAGCCCAGCACACTGCTACTGCCCAGCCCAGCACACTGCTACTGTACTGCCCAACACACTGCTACTGTACTGCCCAGTCCAACACACTGCTACTGTACAGCCCAGTCCAACACACTGCTACTGTACTGCCCAGCCCAACACACTGCTACTGTACTGCCCAGCCCAACACACTGCTACTGTACTGCCCAGCCCAGCACACTGCTACTGTACTGCCCAACACACTGCTACTGTACTGCCCAACACACTGCTACTGTACTGCCCAACACACTGCTACTGTACTGCCCAACACACTGCTACTGTACTGCCCAGCCCAACACACTGCTACTGTACTGCCCAGCCCAACACACTGCTACTGTACTGCCCAGCCCAACACACTGCTACTGTACTGCCCAGCCCAACACACTGCTACTGTACTGCCCAGCCCAACACACTGCTACTGTACTGCCCAGCCCAACACACTGCTACTGTACTGCCCAGCCCAACACACTGCTACAGTACTGCCCAACACACTGCTACTGTACTGCCCAGCCCAACACACTGCTACTGTACTGCCCAGCCCAACACACTGCTACTGTACAGCCTAACACACTGCTACTGTACAGCCCAGCACACTGCTACTGTACTGCCCAGCCCAACACACTGCTACTGTACTGCCCAGCCCAACACACTGCTACAGTAATGCCCAGCCCAACACACTGCTACTGTACTGCCCAGCCCAGCACACTGCTACTGCCCAGCCCAACACACTGCTACTGTACTGCCCAACACACTGCTACTGTACAGCCCAGCCCAACACACTGCTACTGTACTGCCCAACACACTGCTACTGTACTGCCCAGCCCAACACACTGCTACTGTACTGCCCAGCCCAACACACTGCTACTGTACAGCCCAGTCCAACACACTGCTACTGTACTGCCCAGCCCAACACACTGCTACTGTACTGCCCAGCCCAGCACACTGCTACTGCCCAGCCCAGCACACTGCTACTGTACTGCCCAACACACTGCTACTGTACAGCCCAGCCCAACACACTGCTACTGTACTGCCCAACACACTGCTACTGTACTGCCCAGCCCAACACACTGCTACTGTACTGCCCAGCCCAACACACTGCTACTGTACTGCCCAACACACTGCTACTGTACTGCCCAGTCCAACACACTGCTACTGTACTGCCCAGCCCAACACACTGCTACTGTACTGCCCAGCCCAACACACTGCTACAGTAATGCCCAGCCCAACACACTGCTACTGTACTGCCCAGCCCAGCACACTGCTACTGCCCAGCCCAACACACTGCTACTGTACTGCCCAACACACTGCTACTGTACAGCCCAGCCCAACACACTGCTACTGTACTGCCCAACACACTGCTACTGTACTGCCCAGCCCAACACACTGCTACTGTACTGCCCAGCCCAACACACTGCTACTGTACTGCCCAGCCCAACACACTGCTACTGTACTGCCCAGCCCAACACACTGCTACTGTACTGCCCAACACACTGCTACTGTACTGCCCTGCCCAACACACTGCTACTGTACTGCCCAGCCCAACACACTGCTACTGTACTGCCCAGCCCAACACACTGCTACAGTACTGCCCAACACACTGCTACTGTACTGCCCAGCCCAACACACTGCTACTGTACTGCCCAGTCCAACACACTGCTACTGTACTGCCCAGCCCAACACACTGCTACTGTACTGCCCAGCCCAACACACTGCTACAGTACTGCCCAACACACTGCTACTGTACTGCCCAGCCCAACACACATTTGCACTAAAGAAAAGCCATGCATTAGTGTTTACAGTCCTGTTTACTAATGAGTCACTGCTGCCTTATGGAGAAGAAATCAAATCTGATCATTTGGATAATATCTGAATCGATGATAGGAAGGCTGTTGTTTTTCGTTGACACAATTCCCTCCAGAATCAATAATTTGTAATTGAAAAAGGGTACAATAAAAAACAATATATATATATAAATTAGACGAAGGATCTATAAGAATGTGTTTGTTTGTTTTGTCGTTGCTTTTCTGTGTAATGTTTACAGATGTCTGATTTTAGAGGGTGTCACTGATTCATTGATCTGACTGCTGTACAAACAGAGGTGATTTTTACATGGACGATGGTATTGACAAGTCAGTTATTCATCGTTTCTACAGGTTTATCTCGTTTTTGGAGGAGAAATAGGCACTTAACTCTTTCAAATGTTCCCTTTTGATTAACAATCATGTTACTGACATATCAGTCTATCTTGAAATGGGAGTTCATTTTGTAATACCTGTTAGTTCATGTAAAGTGATGTACTGTACACATCTACAGTATAGACTACGTAGACCAGGTAAGAGTCCAATGACCAGTGTACTGAAAACTATGCAACGTTACATTTCATATATGTTGCTGTGATCTATTCAAATAACTATGTATGAGCATATTCTGCCCTAATCTATCCTGCTGACCTTGGTGTACCAAATAAATAATTGAACACAAACAATTAAATGTTTTAAATATACATTGTCTCTGTGCGTATTTAGCTAATCTATAATAACAAGGAGGGAAGCCAACGACCTAGCTAACTGAGTTAGGTTATATCATATGATACGAGGAGGAAGCCAACAGAGTTAGGTTATATCGTATGATACGAGGAGGAAGCCAACGACCTAGCTAATTGAGTTAGGTTATATTGTATGATACGAGGAGGAAGCCAACAGAGTTAGGTTATATCGTATGATACGAGGAGGAAGCCAACGACCTAGCTAACTGAGTTAGGTTATATCATATGATACGAAGAGGAAGCCAACGGCCTAGCTAACTGAGTTAGGTTATATCATATGATACGAAGAGGAAGCCAACAGAGTTAGGTTATATCGTATGATACGAAGAGGAAGCCAACGACCTAGCTAACTGAGTTAGGTTATATCGTATGATACGAAGAGGAAGCCAACGACCTAGCTAACTGAGTTAGGTTATATCGTATGATACGAAGAGGAAGCCAACGACCTAGCTAACTGAGTTAGGTTATATCGTATGATACGAAGAGGAAGCCAACGACCTAGCTAACTGAGTTAGGTTATATCGTATGATACGAAGAGGAAGCCAACGACCTAGCTAACTGAGTTAGGTTATATCGTATGATACGAAGAGGAAGCCAACGACCTAGCTAACTGAGTTAGGTTATATCGTATGATACGAAGAGGAAGCCAACGACCTAGCTAACTGAGTTAGGTTATATCGTATGATACGAAGAGGAAGCCAACGACCTAGCTAACTGAGTTAGGTTATATCGTATGATACGAAGAGGAAGCCAACGACCTAGCTAACTGAGTTAGGTTATATCGTATGATACGAAGAGGAAGCCAACGACCTAGCTAATTGAGTTAGGTTATATTGTATGATACGAGGAGGAAGCCAACGGCCTAGCTAACTGAGTTAGGTTATATCGTATGATACGAAGAGGAAGCCAACGACCTAGCTAACTGAGTTACGTTATATCGTATGATACGAGGAGGAAGCCAACGACCTAGCTAACTGAGTTAGGTTATATCGTATGATACGAAGAGGGAAGCCAACGACCTAGCTAACTGAGTTAGGTTATATCGTATGATATGAGGAGGGAAGCCAACGACCTAGCTAACTGAGTTAGGTTATATCATATGATACGAAGGGGAAGCCAACGACCTAGCTAACTGAGTTAGGTTATATCATATGATACGAAGAGGAAGCCAACAGAGTTAGGTTATATCGTATGATACGAGGAGGAAGCCAACGACCTAGCTAATTGAGTTAGGTTATATTGTATGATACGAGGAGGAAGCCAACGGCCTAGCTAACTGAGTTAGGTTATATCGTATGATACGAAGAGGAAGCCAACGGCCTAGCTAACTGAGTTAGGTTATATCGTATGATACGAAGAGGAAGCCAACGGCCTAGCTAACTGAGTTAGGTTATATATGATACGAAGAGGAAGCTAACGACCTAGCTAACTGAGTTAGGTTATATCATATGATACGAAGAGGAAGCCAACAGAGTTAGGTTATATCATATGATACGAAGAGGAAGCAAACGACCTAGCTAATCGAGTTAGGTTATATCATATGATACGAGGAGGGAAGCCAACAACCTAGCTAACTGAGTTAGGTTATATCATATGATACAAGGAGGGAAGCCAACGACCTAGCTAATTGAGTTAGGTTATATCATATGATACAAGGAGGGAAGCCAACAGAGTTAGGTTATATCGTATGATACGAAGAGGAAGCCAACAGAGTTGGGTTATATCATATGATACGAGGAGGGAAGCCAACGACCTAGCTAATTGAGTTAGGTTATATCATATGATACGAAGAGGAAGCCAACGACCTAGCTAACTGAGTTAGGTTATATCATATGATACGAAGAGGAAGCTAACGACCTAGCTAACTGAGTTAGGTTATATCATATGATACGAAGAGGAAGCCAACAGAGTTAGGTTATATCATATGATACGAAGAGGAAGCAAACGACCTAGCTAACTGAGTTAGGTTATATCGTATGATACAAGGAGGGAAGCCAACGACCTAGCTAATTGAGTTAGGTTATATTGTATGATACAAGGAGGGAAGCCAATGACCTAGCTAATTGAGTTAGGTTATATCATATGATACAATGAGGAAGCCAACGACCTAGCTAATTGAGTTAGGTTATATCATATGATACAATGAGGAAGCCAACGACCTAGCTAATTGAGTTGGGTTATATCATATGATACAAGGAGGGAAGCCAACGACCTAGCTAATTGAGTTAGGTTATATCATATGATACGAGGAGGGAAGCCAACGACCTAGCTAATTGAGTTGGGTTATATCATATGATACAAGGAGGGAAGCCAACAACCTAGCTAATTGAGTTAGGTTATATCGTATGATACAAGGAGGGAAGCCAATGACCTAGCTAATTGAGTTAGGTTATATCATATGATACAATGAGGAAGCCAACGACCTAGCTAATTGAGTTGGGTTATATCATATGATACAAGGAGGGAAGCCAACGACCTAGCTAATTGAGTTAGGTTATATCGTATGATACGAGGAGGGAAGCCAATGACCTAGCTAATTGAGTAAGGTTATATCATATGATACAATGAGGAAGCCAACGACCTAGCTAATTGAGTTAGGTTATATCATATGATACGAGGAGGAAGCCAACAGAGTTAGGTTATATCGTATGATACGAGGAGGAAGCCAACGACCTAGCTAATTGAGTTAGGTTATATTGTATGATACGAGGAGGAAGCCAACAGAGTTAGGTTATATCATATGATACAAGGAGGGAAGCCAACGACCTAGCTAATTGAGTTAGGTTATATCATATGATACAAGGAGGAAGCCAACAGAGTTAGGTTATATCGTATGATACGAGGAGGGAAGCCAACGACCTAGCTAATTGAGTTAGGTTATATCATATGATACAAGGAGGGAAGCCAACAACCTAGCTAATTGAGTTAGGTTATATCGTATGATACGAGGAGGGAAGCCAACGACCTAGCTAATTGAGTTGGGTTATATCATATGATACAAGGAGGGAAGCCAACGACCTAGCTAATTGAGTTAGGTTATATCGTATGATACGAGGAGGAAGCCAACAGAGTTAGGTTATATCATATGATACAAGGAGGGAAGCCAACGACCTAGCTAATTGAGTTAGGTTATATCATATGATACAAGGAGGAAGCCAACAGAGTTAGGTTATATCGTATGATACGAGGAGGGAAGCCAACGACCTAGCTAATTGAGTTAGGTTATATCATATGATACAAGGAGGGAAGCCAACAACCTAGCTAATTGAGTTGGGTTATATCATATGATACAAGGAGGGAAGCCAACGACCTAGCTAATTGAGTTAGGTTATATCGTATGATACGAGGAGGAAGCCAACAGAGTTAGGTTATATCATATGATACAAGGAGGAAGCCAACGACCTAGCTAACTGAGTTAGGTTATATCATATGATACAAGGCGAAAATCACCAGGCTGGACACAGTTACAGTATTGCACACTAAGTCCCAAATCACGCACTATTCCCCCATGGGCCCTGGTCAAATGTAGTGCACTACATAGGGAATAGGGTACCATTTAGGATGCAGAGGGTGTAACAGTTAACAGTAGCTGTGTGTGTGACTCATAAAGACCGTGTGTTTTTACCAGTGTATCAAACGTGAATGACGAATGAGAAGCGACAGCTTAATGCCTCTTTTTACGACCCTGAGGTTTCACAGCTCGGATGTCCTGCTGTGTGCTGTTCAAAGCAGTCCAGTCAAACAGTCCAACGTCAGTCCGGAGTACTGAAACGCACTTATACACACGTTAAAGTATATTGTCAAAAGTGGTAGTGGCTACGAGTGATGAAGGAGACCCCGCTGTGAACAAAGCAGACAAACAGTCCAACACTGGTAAGGAATACCAGATAGAGATACTGACACACTACACACTTTAAACACGATGTACTGGTGCTGGTGGTAGAGTCTACTGGTGTATATTTCCCACTGTCACCGGGTTCAAAGCAGACCAATCACAAAGCCAGGACTAGGTAAGGAACAGCAGAATGGAGTAGACTGAAACACATTATACTAGGTGAGGAACAGCAGAATGGAGTAGACTACTGAAACACATACTAGGTGAGGAACAGCAGAATGGAGTAGACTACTGAAACACATTATACTAGGTGAGGAACAGCAGAATGGAGTAGACTACTGAAACACATTATACTAGGTGAGGAACAGCAGAATGGAGTAGACTACTGAAATACATTATACTAGGTGAGGAACAGCAGAATGGAGTAGACTACTGAAACACATTATACTAGGTGAGGAACAGCAGAATGGAGTAGACTACTGAAACACATTATACTAGATGAGGAACAGCAGAATGGAGTAGACTACTGAAACACATTATACTAGGTAAGGAACAGCAGAATGGAGTAGACTACTGAAACACATTATACTAGATGAGGAACAGCAGAATGGAGTAGACTACTGAAACACATTATACTAGGTAAGGAACAGCAGAATGGAGTAGACTACTGAAACATACTAGGTGAGGAACAGCAGAATGGAGTAGACTACTGAAACACATTATACTAGATGAGGAACAGCAGAATGGAGTAGACTACTGAAACACATTATACTAGGTAAGGAACAGCAGAATGGAGTAGACTACTGAAACACATACTAGGTGAGGAACAGCAGAATGGAGTAGACTACTGAAACACATTATACTAGGTAAGGAACAGCAGAATGGAGTAGACTACTGAAACACATTATACTAGATGAGGAACAGCAGAATGGAGTAGACTACTGAAACACATTATACTAGGTAAGGAACAGCAGAATGGAGTAGACTACTGAAACACATACTAGTTGAGGAACAGCAGAATGGAGTAGACTACTGAAACACATTATACTAGGTAAGGAACATCAGAATGGAGTAGACTACTGAAACACATTATACTAGGTAAGGAACAGCAGAATGGAGTAGACTACTGAAACATACTAGGTCAGGAACAGCAGAATGGAGTAGACTACTGAAACACATTATACTAGGTAAGGAACATCAGAATGGAGTAGACTACTGAAACACATTATACTAGGTAAGGAACAGCAGAATGGAGTAGACTACTGAATGGAGTAAAACCACATTATACATGTGGTTTTGGTAGGGCCTTCTAGTGGTAAAAATATAAAATAACTACAGTTGAAGTCAGAAGTTTACATACACTTAGGTTGGAGTCATTAAAACTTATTAAAACCACTCCGCAAATTTCTTGTTAACAAAATATAGTTTTGGCAAGTAGGTTAGGACATCTACTTTGTGCATGACACAAGTCATTTTTCCAACAATTGTTTACAGACAGATTATTTAACTTATAATTCACTGTATCACAATTCCAGTGGGTCAGAAGTTTACATACACTATGTTGACTGTGCCTTTAAACAGCTTGGAAAATTCCAGAAAATGATGTCATTGCTTTAGAAGCTTCTGATAGGCTAATTGACATCATTTGAGTCAATTGGAGGTGTACCTGTGGGTGTATTTCAAGGCCTAACTTCAAACTCAGTGCCTCTTTGCTTGACATCATGGGAAAATCTAAAGAAATCAGCCAAGACCTCAGAAAAATTATTGTAGACCTCCACAAGTCTGGTTCATCCTTGGGAACAATTTCCAAACACCTGAAGGTACCACGTTTATCTGTACAAACAACAGTACGCAAGTATAAACACCATGGGACCACGCAGCCGTCATACCGCTCAGGAAGGAGACGTGTTCTGTCTCCTAGAGATGAACATACTTTGATGCGAAAAGTGCAAATCAATCCCAGAACAACAGCAAAGGACCTTGTGAAGATGCTGGAGGAAACAGGTACAAAAGTATCTATATCCACAGTAAAACGAGTCCTGTATTGACTTAACCTGAAAGACCGCTCAACAAGGAAGAAGCCACTGCTCCAAAACCGCCATAAAAAAAGAGACTGGTTTGCAACTGCACATGGGGACAAAGATTGTACTTTATGGAGAAATGTCCTCTGGTCTGATGAAGCAAAAATATAACTGTTTGGCCATAATGACCATCATTATGTTTGGAGGAAAAAGGGGGAAACTTTCAAGCTGAAGGTCACCATCCCAACCGTGAAGCACTGGGGTGGCAGCATCATGTTGTGGGGGTGCTTTGCTGCAGGAGGGACTGGTACACTTCACAAAATAGATGGCATCATGAGGTAGGACATTTTTGTGGATATATTGATGCAACATCTCAAGACATCAGTCAGGAAGTTAAAGCTTGGTGGCAAATGGGTCTTCCAAATGGACAAAAATCCCAACCAAACTTCCAAAGTTGCAATGGCAATGCTACCAAATACTAATTGAGTGTATGTAAACTTCTGACCCACTGGGAATGTGATGAAAGAAATAAAAGCTGAAATAAATCATTATCTCTACTATTATTCTGACATTTCACATTCTTAAAATAAAGGTGTGATCCTAACTGACCTAAAACAGGGATTTAAAAAAAATATATATATTAGGATTAAATGTCAGAAATTGTGAGAAAAAAAACTTCCGACTTCAAATGTCCGTCTCCCATTAATCTCATCGAGTCAGAAAGGTAGGAGAGAGGAAGACACACGGTTTAAAGTGTACTCCATTAATCTCATCGAGTCAGAAAGGTAGGAGAGAGGAAGACACACGGTTTAAAGTGTACGTAAACTCCATTAATCTCATTGAGTCAGAAAGGTAGGAGAGAGGAAGACACACGGTTTAAAGTGTACGTAAACTCCATTAATCTCATTGAGTCAGAAAGATAGGAGAGAGGAAGACTCACGGTTTAAAGTGTACGTAAACTCCATTAATCTCATCGAGTCAGAAAGGTAGGAGAGAGGAAGACACACGGTTTAAAGTGTCCGTTAACTCCATTAATCACATCGAGTCAGAAAGGTAGGAGAGAGGAAGACACGCGGTTTAAAGTGTACGTAAACTCCATTAACCTCATCGAGTCAGAAAGGTAGGAGAGAGGAAGACACACGGTTTAAAGTGTACGTAAACTCCATTAATCTCATTGAGTCAGAAAGGTAGGAGAGAGGAAGACTCACGGTTTAAAGTGTACGTAAACTCCATTAATCTCATCGAGTCAGAAAGGTAGGAGAGAGGAAGACACACGGTTTAAAGTGTCCGTTAACTCCATTAATCACATCGAGTCAGAAAGGTAGGAGAGAGGAAGACACGCGGTTTAAAGTGTACGTAAACTCCATTAACCTCATCGAGTCAGAAAGGTAGGAGAGAGGAAGACACACGGTTTAAAGTGTCTGTAAACTCCATTAATCACATCGAGTCAGAAAGGTAGGAGAGAGGAAGACACACGGTTTAAAGTGTCTGTAAACTCCATTAATCACATCGAGTCAGAAAGGTAGGAGAGAGGAAGACACGCGGTTTAAAGTGTACGTAAACTCCATTAACCTCATCGAGTCAGAAAGGTAGGAGAGAGGAAGACACACGGTTTAAAGTGTACTCCATTAATCTCATCGAGTCAGAAAGGTAGGAGAGAGGAAGACACACGGTTTAAAGTGTACTCCATTAATCTCATCGAGTCAGAAAGGTAGGAGAGAGGAAGACACACGGTTTAAAGTGTACTCCATTAATCTCATCGAGTCAGAAAGGTAGGAGAGAGGAAGACACACGGTTTAAAGTGTACTCCATTAATCTCATCGAGTCAGAAAGGTAGGAGAGAGGAAGACACACGGTTTAAAGTGTACGTAAACTCCATCAACCTCATCGAGTCAGAAAGGTAGGAGAGAGGAAGACACACGGTTTAAAGTGTCCGTAAACTCCATTAATCTCATCGAGTCAGAAAGGTAGGAGAGAGGAAGACACGCGGTTTAAAGTGTACTCCATTAATCTCATCGAGTCAGAAAGGTAGGAGAGAGGAAGACACACGGTTTAAAGTGTACGTAAACTCCATTAACCTCATCGAGTCAGAAAGGTAGGAGAGAGGAAGACACACGGTTTAAAGTGTACGTAAACTCCATTAATCTCATCGAGTCAGAAAGGTAGGAGAGGGGAAGACACACGGTCTAAAGTGTACTCCATTAACCTCATCGAGTCAGAAAGGTAGGAGAGAGGAAGACACACGGTCTAAAGTGTAATTTGGCTTCCCACAGAGGCTGCACATAGGAATTCATTATAACAACGTTACCTCTAATATTATTCAACGTAGCCGGAGTTAATGTATGCAGCGCATCTCATTAACATCTCATTAACATCTCATTAATCCTGTTGACATTACCATTGTTATTATTCAGAGTGTAGTTAACCAAATGCAGCGTTATTCATTTTTTTAAACCTCGGCTTTGTACTTTCTTTTTCCTTTTGATCATCTGGTTCTGATGAAATGACTGAGACACTGTAATTACGGATTCATCTGAAGACAGACTACAGCGTATTGTACGATTGTATTATGAAGATACACTGAACGTTACGAAACAGGAGCAACTTTATAATATTGAGTTGTTCCCTCCCCCTCCCCCCTCCCCCTCAGAACAGCCTCAATTCATCGGGTCAAAAAAAGCATTCCACAATGTTGACTCCAATGCTTCCCACAGTTGTGTCAAGTTGGCTGGGATGTCCTTTGGGTGGTGGACCATTCTTGATACACACAGGGAAACTGTTGAGTGTGGAAAAACCCAGCAGCGTTGCAGTTCTTGACACTCAAGGCCTGAGGCCTTCTACCATAAAGACACTTCAATCTTTTGTCTTGCCCTTTCACCCTCTGAATGGCCCACATACACAATCCATGTCTCAATTGTCTCAAGGCTTAAAATCTTAAACCTGTCTCCTCCCCTTCATCTACACTGATTTTTGTTTAACTAGGCAAGTCAGTTAAGAACAAATTCTTATTTACAATGGCGACCTACCCACGGCCAAACCCTAACCCGGATGACGCTGGGCCAATTGTGCGCCGCCCTATGGGTCTCCCAACCACGGCCGGTTGTGATACAGCCTGGAATGGAACCAGGGTCTGTAGTGACGCCTCTAGCACTGAGATGCAGTGCCTTAGACCGTTGTGATACAGTCTGGAATCGAACCAGGGTCTGTAGTACCTTAGACCACTGTGATACAGTCTGGAATCGAACCAGGGTCGGTAGTACCTTAGACCACTGTGATACAGCCTGGAATCGAACCAGGGTCTGTAGTACCTTAGACCCCTGCGCCACTCGGGATACCCTGATTGAAGTGGATTTAGGAGACATCAATAAGTGATTTATAGCTTTCACCTGGATTCACCTGGTCAGTCTGTCACGGTGATGTTCCTAATGTTTTGTACACTCGGTGGATTATCCAACAAATATTTAAATATTTTTTATGAAGAAAAAAAACAATTCTTATAAGTCAGAACAATGAGTTTTAGCAGGCAGTGTTTCCACAGGATTTAAAATCTGGAGAAGCCATCTCTAAAATATAAATGCACAAGGCCATCACAAGGCATGATGACTGAGAGATTTACACTCAGTTGAGGGTTTTCCAGATCAAACTGTGAACTTAAGAAAAAAAACTCCTCCCAGGCTGGTATCCAGGCTTGTCTCCTGGACTGCAGTACCCTGCCTTGGTTAGAGAGATGGATTACAGTACACTACACCAAGAGGTCCATGCAGGCTTTAGAAGGTTCTAGAGCGATAGATTACAGTACACTACACCAAGAGGTCCATGCAGGCTTTAGAAGGTTCTAGAGAGATAGATTACAGTACACTACACCAAGAGGTCCATGCAGGCTTTAGAAGGTTCTAGAGCGATAGATTACAGTACACTACACCAAGAGGTCCATGCAGGCTTTAGAAGGTTCTAGAGAGATGGAATAGTTTGTTAAGGAATTTCTAAAACACTCTGTGGTTTGTGACACATTTCGTTTGTTAACATTGTTCAGCACAGTGGACCTCCTGTTAACACAGGTTCACACCACAATGGTTCCTTGTCATGAAATGTCACAGTATGTCTACTAGACACACTAACTAGTGAAGTTAGTCAACATTGTCTAGTCACCACACACTAACTACTGAAGTTACAGTCAGCATCGTCTGGTCACCACACACTAACTACTGAAGTTAGTCAACATTGTCTAGTCACCACACACTAACTACTGAAGTTAGTCAACATTGTCTACTAGACACACTAACTACTGAAGTTAGTCAACATTGTCTACTAGACACACTAACTACTGAAGTTAGTCAACATTGTCTACTAGACACTAACTACTGAAGTTACAGTCAACATTGTCTACTAGACACACTAACTACTGAAGTTAGTCAACATTGTCTAGTCACCACACACTAACTACTGAAGTTAGTCAACATTGTCTACTAGACACACTAACTACTGAAGTTAGTCAACATTGTCTAGTCACCACACACTAACTACTGAAGTTAGTCAACATTGTCTACTAGACACACTAACTACTGAAGTTAGTCAACATTGTCTAGTCACCACACACTAACTACTGAAGTTACAGTCAACATTGTCTAGTCACCACACACTAACTACTGAAGTTAGTCAACATTGTCTACTAGACACACTAACTACTGAAGTTAGTCAACATTGTCTACTAGACACACTAACTACTGAAGTTAGTCAACATTGTCTAGTCACCACACACTAACTACTGAAGTTAGTCAACATTGTCTACTAGACACACTAACTACTGAAGTTAGTCAATATTGTCTAGTCACCACACACTAACTACTGAAGTTAGTCAACATTGTCTAGTCACCACACACTAACTACTGAAGTTAGTCAACATTGTCTAGTCACCACACACTAACTACTGAAGTTAGTCAACATTGTCTAGTCACCACACACTAACTACTGAAGTTAGTCAACATTGTCTAGTCACCACACACTAACTACTGAAGTTACAGTCAACATTGTCTAGTCACCACACACTAACTACTGAAGTTAGTCAACATTGTCTACTAGACACACTAACTACTGAAGTTAGTCAACATTGTCTACTAGACACACTAACTACTGAAGTTAGTCAACATCGTCTGGTCACCACACACTAACTACTGAAGTTACAGTCAACATTGTCTACTAGACACACTAACTACTGAAGTTAGTCAACATTGTCTAGTCACCACACACTAACTACTGAAGTTAGTCAACATCGTCTAGTCACCACACACTAACTACTGAAGTTAGTCAACATCGTCTAGTCACCACACACTAACTACTGAAGTTAGTCAACATTGTCTAGTCACCACACACTAACTACTGAAGTTAGTCAACATTGTCTAGTCACCACACACTAACTACTGAAGTTAGTCAACATTGTCTAGTCACCACACACTAACTACTGAAGTTACAGTCATAGTAAGGTGTTTTAAATGTAGCGATCCAAGACCTCAGTGTTCCGTGATGTCACGTGGAGCAGCATGGAACACTGAATACGTCCCAAATAGCACCCTAACTCCCTAATATAGTGGTACGACACGTGAACAAGACCCGTAGGGAACAAGGGGTGCCGTTTGGGACAGCTCTGTCTCTGTTCAGCCCAGAGTGGAGTCAGACACCAGAGGGGGAACGAGGATCCTATTTAACATCCTGCGGGTTATAACCATAACAGGAATCTCTGATATTTACCTCCAACTAATTGAAATGATGAAATGTAAAGCAATAGGAGACGAAGCACTTCCATATTCCCCGGTTTTCAGACGAGGAATGAGACGTACCGAGGACGATGAGAAAGGAGAAAGGAATAGGGTCATTCTGTATTAATTGACTGTATTATTAATTGACTGGTATTATACAGAATTGTAATGTGTCTGTGTGTAGCTGGTGTAGACGAGTCAGGCGCAGGACAGCAGATATGAGTAAATGTACAGCAATTTTACTCAACAATTATCACAATACTCGTCAATAAATCCAAGGCCACAATAACGGACCGCAATACAATAAACAATCACTCACAAACAAACAAATGGGAGAACAGAGGGTTAAATAATGAACATGTCATTGGGGGAAATGAAACCAGGTAGTGTAAGACGAGGACGAAAAAATGGAAAATGAAAAGTGGATCCACGATGGCTAGAAGGCCGGTGACGTTGAACCGCCGAACGCCGCCCGAACGCCGCTCGAAACAAGGAGAGGGACCTACAGGCTGACTGGGACTGTTCTCTACAGGGTGACTGTTCTCTACAGGCTGACTGGGACTGTTCTCTACAGGCTGACTGGGACTGTTCTCTACAGGCTGACTGGGACTGTTCTCTACAGGCTGACTGGGACTGTTCTCTACAGGCTGACTGGGACTGTTCTCTACAGGCTGACTGGGACTGTTCTCTACAGGCTGACTGGGACTGTTCTCTACAGGCTGACTGGGACTGTTCTCTACATGCTGACTGGGACTGTTCTCTTCATGCTGACTGGGACTGTTCTCTTCATGCTGACTGGGACTGTTCTCTTCATGCTGACTGGGACTGTTCTCTACAGGCTGACTGGTACTGTTCTCTTCGGGCTGACTGGGACTGTTCTCTTCGGGCTGACTGGGAATGTTCTCTTCGGGCTGACTGGGACTGTTCTCTACAGGCTGACTGGGACTGTTCTCTTCGGGCTGACTGGGACTGTTCTCTACGGGCTGACTGGGACTGTTCTCTTCGGGCTGACTGGGAGGGTTCTCTACAGGCTGACTGGGACTGTTCTCTACATGCTGACTGGGACTGTTCTCTACAGGCTGACTGGAACTGTTCTCTACAGGCTGACTGGGACTGTTCTCTACCGGCTGACTGGGACTGTTCTCTACAGGCTGACTGGGACTGTTCTCTACAGGCTGACTGGGACTGTTCTCTACAGGCTGACTGGGACTGTTCTCTACAGGCTGACTGGGACTGTTCTCTACAGGCTGACTGGGACTGTTCTCTACAGGCTGACTGGGACTGTTCTCTACAGGCTGACTGGGACTGTTCTCTACAGGCTGACTGGGACTGTTCTCTACAGGCTGACTGGGACTGTTCTCTACAGGCTGACTGGGACTGTTCTCTACAGGCTGACTGGGACTGTTCTCTACAGGCTGACTGGGACTGTGCTCTACAGGCTGACTGGGACTGTGCTCTACAGGCTGACTGGGACTGTTCTCTACAGGCTGACTGGGACTGTTCTCTACAGGCTGACTGGGACTGTTCTCTACAGGCTGACTGGAACTGTTCTCTACAGGCTGACTGGAACTGTTCTCTACAGGCTGACTGGGACTGTTCTCTACAGGCTGACTGGGACTGTTCTCTACATGCTGACTGGAACTGTTCTCTACAGGCTGACTGGAACTGTTCTCTACAGGCTGACTGGAACTGTTCTCTACAGGCTGACTGGAACTGTTCTCTACAGGCTGACTGGGACTGTTCTCTACAGGCTGACTGGGACTGTTCTCTACAGGCTGACTGGGACTGTTCTCTACAGGCTGACTGGGACTGTTCTCTACAGGCTGACTGGGACTGTTCTCTACAGGCTGACTGGGACTGTTCTCTACAGGCTGACTGGGACTGTTCTCTACAGGCTGACTGGGACTGTTCTCTACAGGCTGACTGGGACTGTTCTCTACAGGCTGACTGGGTTGGTTTTCTTCAGCGCTGCATGTGGACAACCACATCTGTACACCCTACTTTGCACGATGACAGTAGCGCACCAACACATTGCACTAGTTCCAGCCTTCGGTAAATTAGCTTGACATGCTTTTACAGCTCGTTATTATTTGACTAGTCACGTTCGATATTTCGTCGTTAGTAGCTACGCCTCGTTCACATTTATCAATAGGATAGTTATGGAGATTTATATGGAGTCCTCACCGGACCCTGCTGCCAGTGACGCGGGAAACAGCGTCTCTAAACCGGCTACTCCAGTCATGGACACGCCGGCGAATCTGGAGACCCTCCAAACGGACCACCACCACCAAACCCCTGTTAGAGGACAGAGTCGTTCCGGCTCCAACAAAGGTAAATAACTCATATTTAGATTTAATACCGCGTGAGAATGATTTATTTTTTATTTTTTATAAAATGCTGTGAAATCTGTTGAAAATAGAAGAGAGGGTGGAAGGGCAACTTCAAAGTGCTTTCCTCTTGACTTGAAGGGGACTGAGAGCTCGGTTTCGCTATAGACGGTTCTTCTTTCTCTGTTCCGTTCTTTGAGCAGAAAGGTTCATGGTTTATTGTATTCGATAACAATTAGACAGCATTCAACAAGAAAATGCATATATGATTGACAGATTTCCCGATCACTTGTTATTAGCGACGATGTATGGCTATAAAGATTATTAGTTCGCCTCGCTAGCTCGCTCTGACATTCTGCTTTGGATATCCTTGCAAACAGTGACATGCATTCCTTCAGTGATACAATGTAACTTCCAAAGAAAAGACTCGTGAAGTTGAAACCAGGTTTCACATTACTGACGGTCACACTTTCAAAGTCCACACTCAGTCCCTTACTGCGGCGTTACTAATGGCCATTTGCAGTCTCACTAAGTGGATTATTCTTATCCGTGGGTTGTATATTTCCCCCTCATTGTGAGTATTTGTATTGTATTTAAATATGACATAATATTGTTTTTTTTACAGTACTGACAGTATAAAGCCCCCCCCCCCCCCCCCGTTCTTGCTGTTACGCAGCGAATTCAAGTTCGCTTCCAGTGGACACAATATGTTTAATGTTGACATAACGTTGGGGTTATTTATGTACTGTAGGTTATGTGTCAACCGTTCATATATCATGTCAAAATCCTCCTGTTTCTATTGCCTGGCCGTTGACTTACTACAGTCAGCTGGTTCAGAGCAGATAGCTGTTATGTAACAACCTTGACAGCGACTGAAAATCACACAGAGAGAGAGAGATATATCTATTCCCGCTTGCTTTGTCAATGTCAACATGTGTTTCCCATGTCAGTACATCCCGTTGAGAATTGTATTGAGGGAGAAAGGTCTCCCAGGGCTGTCTGTCTGCTGTAGATGTTTAGGAACCAGTTTATTATTATCCTCTATAGTGGCTCTTACTGCACGACGTTTTGTCTCTTAAGAATTGTGCTAAATAATATAGGATTTTCTAACCAGCATGTAGCTACAAGGAAATACCCGAGCGATTGTAACGTTTGTGTGGCCTTGTAAAAAGCACCAGCATTGTTAGTTGTAACGTTTGTGTGGCCTTGTAAAAAGCACCAGCATTGTTAGTTGTAACGTTTGTGTGGCCTTGTAAAAAGCACCAGCATTGTTAGTTGTAACGTTTGTGTGGCCGTGTAAAAAGCACCAGCATTTTTAGTTGTATTATGTAACAAGGTTTCACAGATATTCAGGCAGGCAGCCAGAACTCAAGACAGAGACTGTTGACAAGGTTTATAGGCAGTTTCACAGATATTCAGGCAGGCTGCCAGAACTCAAGACAGAGACTGTTGACAAGGTTTTGAGTTGGCAGCATCGAAGAAGTCTCACCTAACCTGCTAACCCACATTTCCACGGTTTAGCCTACATTCTGAGAACATTCTAGACACGCGTCTTGATTGAGGGACATTTCTTCTTTATTTCTTCTCTGTACACCTTCTACTTTCTTCTGTATCAAATCAGAAACCTGGGGCGGCAGGGTAGCCTAGTGGTTAGAGTGTAGAGGCGGCAGGGTAGCCTAGTGGTTAGAGTGTAGAGGCGGCAGGGTAGCCTAGTGGTTAGAGTGTAGAGGCGGCAGGGTAGCCTAGTGGTTAGAGTGTAGAGGCGGCAGGGTAGCCTAGTGGTTAGAGTGTAGAGGCGGCAGGGTAGCCTAGTGGTTAGAGTGTAGAGGCGGCAGGGTAGCCTAGTGGTTAGAGTGTAGAGGCGGCAGGGTAGCCTAGTGGTTAGAGTGTAGAGGCGGCAGGGTAGCCTAGTGGTTAGAGTGTAGAGGCGGCAGGGTAGCCTAGTGGTTAGAGTGTAGAGGCGGCAGGGTAGCCTAGTGGTTAGAGTGTAGAGGCGGCAGGTAGTCTAGTGGTTAGAGTGTAGAGGCGGCAGGGAAGCCTAGTGGTTAGAGTGTAGAGGCGGCAGGGTAGCCTAGTGGTTAGAGTGTAGAGGCGGCAGGGTAGCCTAGTGGTTAGAGTGTAGAGGCGGCAGGGTAGCCTAGTGGTTAGAGTGTTGGACTAGTTCAAATCCCCGAGCTGACAAGGTACAAATCTGTCATTCTGCCCCTGAACAGGCAGTTAACCCATTGTTCCCCAGTAGGCCGTCACATTGAAAATAAGAATTTGTTCTTAACTGACTTGCCTAGTTAAATAAAGGTTAATAAAATAATAAATTGTTCGTGGTGGTACTGTAGATATGATCGTGGTTCATGTGTGAAGTGAGTTATATCTCTACCAACTTTGTTATGGCGAAGTATTCCCTCTATATTCTATGTCAGACTGTATTGGAATTAAATGTTAAAACACAAAACAGAACACTGACAAAATTAAAGCTCAGTCCTGAGTTTAAAAAATAACAATAATTCCATTTGGAAATCTGCTGTTTATAGCTTCTATAGAGGCCTTTCCCATTCAATCGCTCAATTTCAAGTTGCAGATTTTCCCTGCCGTCACGGAGAGGCCGAGCTGGGTTAATGAATGAAAGTAAACACTACCATCTAGACCTGTGCCTGTACTGTACAAGCAGGTGCAACCAAAATAATGCAGCCGACACTATATTCTCAACAGTAGTAGTACTGTATTGGATAACATGTAGCACATACTATATTCTCAACAGTAGTAGTACTGTATTGGATAACATGTAGCACATACTATATTCTCAACAGTAGTAGTACTGTATTGGATAACATGTAGCACATACTATATTCTCAACAGTAGTAGTACTGTATTGGATAACATGTAGCAGTAGTAGTACTGTATTGGATAACATGTAGCAGTAGTAGTACTGTATTGGATAGCATGTAGCAGTAGTAGTACTGTATTGGATAACATGTAGCATGTACTATATTCTCAACAGTAGTAGTACTGTATTGGATAACATGTAGCAGTAGTAGTACTGTATTGGATAACATGTAGCAGTAGTAGTACTGTATTGGATAGCATGTAGCAGTAGTAGTACTGTATTGGATAACATGTAGCATGTACTATATTCTCAACAGTAGTAGTACTGTATTGGATAACATGTAGCAGTAGTAGTACTGTATTGGATAACATGTAGCAGTAGTAGTACTGTATTGGATAGCATGTAGCAGTAGTAGTACTGTATTGGATAACATGTAGCATGTACTATATTCTCAACAGTAGTAGTACTGTATTGGATAACATGTAGCAGTAGTAGTACTGTATTGGATAACATGTAGCAGTAGTAGTACTGTATTGGATAGCATGTAGCAGTAGTACTACTGTATTGGATAACATGTAGCAGTAGTAGTACTGTATTGGATAGCATGTAGCAGTAGTACTACTGTATTGGATAGCATGTAGCAGTAGTACTACTGTATTGGATAACATGTAGCAGTAGTAGTACTGTATTGGATAACATGTAGCAGTAGTAGTACTGTATTGGATAGCATGTAGCAGTAGTAGTACTGTATTGGATAACATGTAGCAGTAGTAGTACTGTATTGGATAACATGTAGCAGTAGTAGTACTGTATTGGATAGCATGTAGCAGTAGTAGTACTGTATTGGATAACATGTAGCAGTAGTAGTACTGTATTGGATAGCATGTAGCAGTAGTAGTACTGTATTGGATAACATGTAGCAGTAGTAGTACTGTATTGGATAACATGTAGCAGTAGTAGTACTGTATTGGATAACATGTAGCACATACTATATTCTCAACAGTAGTAGTACTGTATTGGATAACATGTAGCACATACTATATTCTCAACAGTAGTAGTACTGTATTGGATAACATGTAGCACATACTATATTCTCAACAGTAGTAGTACTGTATTGGATAACATGTAGTATGTACTATATTCTCAACAGTAGTAGTACTGTATTGGACAGCAGTAGTTCGACAGTATCTACTACAGTAGTAGTACTGTATTGGACAGCAGTAGTTCGACAGTATCTACTACAGTAGTAGTACTGTATTGGATAACATGTAGCATGTACTATATTCTCAACAGTAGTAGTACTGTATTGGATAACATGTAGCACATACTATATTCTCAACAGTAGTAGTACTGTATTGGATAGCATGTAGCACATACTATATTCTCAACAGTAGTAGGTACTGTATTGGATAACATGTAGCACATACTATATTCTCAACAGTAGTAGTACTGCATTGGATAACATGTAGCATGTACTATATTCTCAACAGTAGTAGTACTGCATTGGATAACATGTAGCACATACTATATTCTCAACAGTAGTAGTACTGTATTGGATAACATGTAGCATGTACTATATTCTCAACAGTAGTAGTACTGTATTGGATAACATGTAGCACATACTATATTCTCAACAGTAGTAGTACTGTATTGGATAACATGTAGCAGTAGTAGTACTGTATTGGATAACATGTAGCAGTAGTAGTACTGTATTGGATAACATGTAGCACATACTATATTCTCAACAGTAGTAGTACTGTATTGGATAACATGTAGCACATACTATATTCTCAACAGTAGTAGTACTGTATTGGATAACATGTAGCACATACTATATTCTCAACAGTAGTAGTACTGTATTGGATAACATGTAGTATGTACTATATTCTCAACAGTAGTAGTACTGTATTGGACAGCAGTAGTTCGACAGTATCTACTACAGTAGTAGTACTGTATTGGACAGCAGTAGTTCGACAGTATCTACTACAGTAGTAGTACTGTATTGGATAACATGTAGCATGTACTATATTCTCAACAGTAGTAGTACTGTATTGGATAACATGTAGCACATACTATATTCTCAACAGTAGTAGTACTGTATTGGATAGCATGTAGCACATACTATATTCTCAACAGTAGTAGTACTGTATTGGATAACATGTAGCACATACTATATTCTCAACAGTAGTAGTACTGTATTGGATAACATGTAGCACATACTATATTCTCAACAGTAGTAGTACTGTATTGGACAGCAGTAGTTCGACAGTATCTACTATAGTTTTCTATATTTGAGTTTCCTTTTAATTCCTGAAACATCTTCCTGTTTGGCCTGGCTCATATTTGGCCTGGTCCCAGATTAGTTTTTTTGTTGTCCAACTGCTATTGTTGCTTTCAAGTTTGTCAAGACATCCCAAACAGAGATCAGTGGCCAGGTATTGTAAAGTGTCAGCCTCAGTCAGATAGTTATCTATAAATGGGAGCTGGTGAGAGAGCTGGGGGTGTATTCATTAGGAACCATACAGAAACATACCGGAATGTATTCAATAGAAACGTAACAATTACGCTGCTAAACTTTTCACAACACTGACATACTGTAGTAAGTGAAACCACGGTGGTTCTAGGGACGGGAACGAGTGAGTGCTGGAGTTACAGATGTTTACACAACACTGACATACTGTAGTAAGTGAAACCACGGTGGTTCTAGGGACGGGAACGAGTGAGTGCTGGAGTTACAGATGTTTACACAACACTGACATACTGTAGTAAGTGAAACCACGGTGGTTCTAGGGACGGGAACGAGTGAGTGCTGGAGTTACAGATGTTTACACAACACTGACATACTGTAGTAAGTGAAACCACGGTGGTTCTAGGGACGGGAACGAGTGAGTGCTGGAGTTACAGATGTTTACACAACACTGACATACTGTAGTAAGTGAAACCACGGTGGTTCTAGGGATGGGAACGAGTGAGTGCTGGAGTTACAGATGTTTACACAACACTGACATACTGTAGTAAGTGAAACCACGGTGGTTCTAGGGACGGGAACGAGTGAGTGCTGGAGTTACAGATGTTTACACAACACTGACATACTGTAGTAAGTGAAACCACGGTGGTTCTAGGGACGGGAACGAGTGAGTGCTGGAGTTACAGATGTTTACACAACACTGACATACTGTAGTAAGTGAAACCACGGTGGTTCTAGGGACGGGAACGAGTGAGTGCTGGAGTTACAGATGTTTACACAACACTGACATACTGTAGTAAGTGAAACCACGGTGGTTCTAGGGACGGGAACGAGTGAGTGCTGGAGTTACAGATGTTTACACAACACTGACATACTGTAGTAAGTGAAACCACGGTGGTTCTCGGGATGGGAACGAGTGAGTGCTGGAGTTACAGATGTTTACACAACACTGACATACTGTAGTAAGTGAAACCACGGTGGTTCTAGGGATGGGAACGAGTGAGTGCTGGAGTTACAGATGTTTACACAACACTGACATACTGTAGTAAGTGAAACCACGGTGGTTCTAGGGACGGGAACGAGTGAGTGCTGGAGTTACATATGTTTACACAACACTGACACAAGATGGATGGGACTGTGTGATTGGTAACTAATGGACTGAGACAGGGTCGGGTTAAAGCTGTAGTTAACCCAATGTAGGTAGTGCAGAAGAGTACAGAAACATACCGGAATGTATTCAATAGAAACGTAACAATTACGCTGCTAAACTTTTCACAACAACTCCAGCACTCACTCGTTCCCATCCCTAGAACCACCGTGGTTTCACTTACTACAGTATGTCAGTGTTGTGCTGGAGTTACAGATGTTTACACAACACTGACATACTGTAGTAAGTGAAACCACGGTGGTTCTCGGGATGGGAACGAGTGAGTGCTGGAGTTACAGATGTTTACACAACACTGACATACTGTAGTAAGTGAAACCACGGTGGTTCTAGGGATGGGAACGAGTGAGTGCTGGAGTTACAGATGTTTACACAACACTGACATACTGTAGTAAGTGAAACCACGGTGGTTCTAGGGACGGGAACGAGTGAGTGCTGGAGTTACATATGTTTACACAACACTGACACAAGATGGATGGGACTGTGTGATTGGTAACTAATGGACTGAGACAGGGTCGGGTTAAAGCTGTAGTTAACCCAATGTAGGTAGTGCAGAAGAGTACAGGCCTCTCCTAGTCAGGCTGGTAGTCAGGCTGGTGCAGTGGTAGGTGTAAAACCCTCTCCTAGTCAGGCTGGTAGTCAGGCTGGTGCAGTGGTAGGTGTAAAGCCCTCTCCTAGTCAGGCTGGTGCAGTGGTAAGTGTAAAGCCCTCTCCTAGTCAGGCTGGTAGTAACACTGGTGCAGTGGTATGTGTAAAGCCCTCTCCTAGTCAGGCTGGTAGTCAGGCTGGTGCAGTGGTAGGTGTACAGCCCTCTCCTAATCAGGCTGGTAGTCAGGCTGGTGCAGTGGTAGGTGTAAAGCCCTCTCCTAGTCAGACTGGTGCAGTGGTAGGTGTAAAGCCCTCTCCTAGTCAGGCTGGTGCAGTGGTAGGTGTAAAGCCCTCTCCAAGTCAGGCTGGTAGTAACACTGGTGCAGTGGTAGGTGTAAGCCCTCTCCTAGTCAGGCTGGTAGTAACACTGATGCAGTGGTAGGTGTAAAGCCCTCTCCTAATCAGGCTGGTAGTCAGGCTGGTGCAGTGGTAGGTGTAAAACTCTCTCCTAGTCAGGCTGGCACAGTGGTAGGTGTAAAGCCCTCTCCTAGTCAGGCTGGTAGTCAGGCTGGTGCAGTGGTAGGTGTAAAGCCCCCTCCTAGTCAGGCTGGTAGTAACACTGGTGCAGTGGTAGGTGTAAAGCCCTCTCCTAATCAGGCTGGTAGTCAGGCTGGTGCAGTGGTAGGTGTAAAGCCCTCTCCTAATCAGGCTGGTAGTAACACTGGTGCAGTGGTATGTGTAAAGCCCTCTCCAAGTCAGGCTGGTTGTAACACTGATGCAGTGGTAGGTGTAAAGCCCTCTCCTAGTCAGGCTGGTGCAGTGGTAGGTATAAAGCCCTCTCCTAGTCAGGCTGGTGCAGTGGTAGGTGTATAGCCCTCTCCAAGTCAGGCTGGTAGTAACACTGGTGCAGTGGTAGGTGTGAAGCCCTCTCCTAGTCAGGCTGGTAGTAACACTGATGCAGTGGTAGATGTAAAGCCCTCTCCTAGTCAGGCTGGTGCAGTGGTAGGTGTAACGTCCTCTCCAAGTCAGGCTGGTAGTAACACTGGTGCAGTGGTATGTGTAAAGCCCTCTCCTAGTCAGGCTGGTAGTAACACTGATGCAGTGGTAGGTGTAAAGCCCTCTCCTAGTCAGGCTGGTAGTCAGGCTGGTAGTCAGGCTGGTAGTCAGGCTGGTAGTCAGGCTGGTGCAGTGGTAGGTGTAAAGCCCTCTCCAAGTCAGGCTGGTAGTAACACTGGTGCAGTGGTATGTGTAAAGCCCTCTCCTGGTCAGGCTGGTAGTAACACTGATGCAGTGGTAGGTGTAAAGCCCTCTCCTAGCCAGGCTGGTGCAGTGGTAGGTGTAAAGCCCTCTCCTAGTCAGGCTGGTGCAGTGGTAGGTGTAAAGCCCTCTCCTAGTCAGGCTGGTGCAGTGGTAGGTATAAAGCCCTCTCCTAGTCAGGCTGGTAGTCCGGCTGGTGCAGTGGTAGGTGTAAAGCCCTCTCCTAGTCAGGCTGGTGCAGTGGTAGGTGTAAAGCCCTCTCCTAGTCAGGCTGGTGCAGTGGTAGGTGTAAAGCCCTCTCCTAGTCAGGCTGGTGCAGTGGTAGGTGTAAAGCCCTCTCCTAGTCAGGCTGGTAGTCTGTCTTGCCTGCAGATAGAAAGCTGTGTCTCTGTCTCTGTCCTGCCTGGAGATAGAAAGCTATGTCTCTGTCTCTGTCCTGTCTGCAGATAGAAAGCTGTGTCTCTGTCCTGCCTGGAGATAGAAAGCTGTGTCTCTGTCCTGCCTACAGATAGAAAGCTGTGTCTCTGTCCTGCCTGCAGATAGAAAGCTGTGTCTCTGTGTCTGTCCTGCCTGCAGATTGAAAGCTGTGTCTCTGTCCTGCCTGGAGATAGAAAGCTGTGTCTCTGTCCTGCCTGGAGATAGAAAGCTATGTCTCTGTCTTTGTCCTGTCTGCAGATAGAAAGCTGTGTCTCTGTCCTGCCTGGAGATAGAAAGCTGTGTCTCTGTCCTGCCTACAGATAGAAAGCTGTGTCTCTGTCCTGCCTGCAGATAGAAAGCTGTGTCTCTGTCCTGCCTGCAGATAGAAAGCTGTGTCTCTGTCCTGTCTGCAGATAGGGAGCTGTCTCTCTGTCTTTCTTGCCTGCCTGAGTAGCCATGTCTTGATTGAATGCACATAGCCTAGTTTTTTCATTTAGAAAATGATTAAATATAGCTTGAGACCTTCAGTAAAAGTTTAGATGCAGTTGTTGCCACATAGTGACAGTAAAAGTTGTTTGCTGTACTTGGTGTGCTTGGTACACGCTGACCTTGTTTATACTTCAAACTGGGTGATGATGTTCTGTACCTTCTACAGTAGAGTCCCAACCCAGTGATGTGTCCCTCTCACCAACTGAGAACTGGTTTTAGTGTTCTGGGTCACAATTATTTTGGGCTGCAGTGAAACCCCTCAGTGGGTTGGCTGGCTTGGAAGGCCCAAACCTCACTGGTGACAGGGGCTGGTTCCGTGGTTTGATATGAATTCTGTAGTGGAGTTACATGGTGTCACGGAAACGTTGGTACTTTTCCCCAAATACTGTAACATGAAGAACAGTTCAATGTCTCACGTCATCGACTGATTTTAAGATCAAGTCTGTTTTATCAGCGCAGCCAATGTCCCCTTTTAGGGCTAGTGCACAGTGCCTGCTCCAATCATACTGACTCTAGTCTGTCCTGAGGAACCACTGGGAGACTGGGCTGAGGAACCACTGGGAGACTGGGCTGAGGAACCACTGGGAGACTGGGCTGAGGAACCACTGGGAGACTGGGCTGAGGAACCACTGGGAGGCTGGGCTGTATCATGTTATCTCCTCTCTCATACTGACTCTAGTCTGTCCTGAGGAACCACTGGGAGACTGGGCTGAGGAACCACTGGGAGACTGGGCTGAGGAACCACTGGGAGTCTGGACTGTACCATGTTATCTCCTCTCTCATACTGACCCTAGTCTGGACTGTACCATGTTATCTCTCCTCTCATACTGACTCTAGTCTGTCCTGAGGAACCACTGGGAGGCTGGGCTGAGTTGTTATCTCCCCTCTCAAACTGACTCTAGTCTGGACTGTACCATGTTATCTCCCCTCTCATACTGACTCTAGTCTGTCCTGAGGAACCACTGGGAGGCTGGGCTGAGGAACCACTGGGAGTCTGGACTGAGATGTTATCTCCTCTCTCATACTGACTCTAGTCTGCCCTGAGGAACCACTGGGAGGCTGGGCTGAGTTGTTATCTCCTCTCTCATACCGTCTCTAGTCTGTCCTGAGGAACCACTGGGAGGCTGGGCTGAGGAACCACTGGGAGTCTGGGCTGAGTTGTTATCTCCTCTCTCATACTGACTCTAGTCTGTCCTGAGGAACCACTGGGAGGCTGGGCTGAGGAACCACTGGGAGTCTGGACTGAGATGTTATCTCCTCTCTCATACTGACTCTAGTCTGTCCTGAGGAACCACTGGGAGTCTGGACTGTACCATGTTATCTCTCCTCTCATACTGACTCTAGTCTGTCCTGAGGAACCACTGGGAGTCTAGACTGAGATGTTATCTCCTCTCTCATACTGACTTTAGTCTGTCCTGAGGAACCACTGGGAGTCTGGACTGTACCATGTTATCTCTCCTCTCATACTGACTCTAGTCTGTCCTGAGGAACCACTGGGAGGCTGGACTGAGATGTTATCTCCTCTCTCATACTGACTCTAGTCTGTCCTGAGGAACCACTGGGAGTCTGGACTGAGATGTTATCTCCTCTCTCATACTGATTCTAGTCTGTCCTGAGGAACCACTGGGAGTCTGGACTGTACCATGTTATCTCCCCTCTCATACTGACTCTAGTCTGGACTGTCTCATGTTATCTCCTCTCTCATACTGACTCTAGTCTGTCCTGAGGAACCACTGGGAGTCTGGACTGTACCATGTTATCTCCCCTCTCATACTGACTCTAGTTTGTCCTGAGGAACCACTGGGAGTCTGTCCTGAGGAACCACTGGGAGTCTGTCCTGAGGAACCACTGGGAGTCTGTCCTGAGGAACCACTGGGAGTCTGTCCTGAGGAACCACTGGGAGGCTGGGCTGAGGAACCACTGGGAGTCTGGGCTGAGGAACCACTGGGAGTCTGTCCTGAGGAACCACTGGGAGTCTGGGCTGAGGAACCACTGGGAGTCTGGGCTGAGGAACCACTGGGAGTCTGGACTGTACCATGTTATCTCCTCTCTCATACTGACTCTAGTCTGTCCTGAGGAACCACTGGGAGTCTGGGCTGAGGAACCACTGGGAGTCTGGACTGTACCATGTTATCTCCTCTCTCATACTGACTCTAGTTTGTCCTGAGGAACCACTGGGAGTCTGGACTGAGGAACCACTGGGAGTCTGGACTGAGGAACCACTGGGAGTCTGGGCTGAGGAACCACTGGGAGTCTGGACTGAGATGTTATCTCCTCTCTCATACTACACAGAAGGTACTACACTCTGCTGTCGTGGAAGGTACTACACTCTGCTGTCGTGGAAGGTACTACACTCTGCTGTCGTGGAAGGTACTACACTCTGCTGTCGTGGAAGGTACTACACTCTGCTGTCGTGGAAGGTACTACACTCTGCTGTCGTGGAAGGTACTACACTCTGCTGTCGTGGAAGGTACTACACTCTGCTGTCGTGGAAGGTACTACACTCTGCTGTCGTGGAAGGTACTACACTCTGCTGTCGATGGAAGGTACTACACTCTGCTGTCGTGGAAGGTACTACACTCTGCTGTCGTGGAAGGTACTACACTCTGCTGTCGTGGAAGGTACTACACTCTGCTGTCGTGGAATGTACTACACTCTGCTGTCGATGGAAGGTACTACACTCTGCTGTCGTGGAAGGTACTACACTCTGCTGTCGTGGAAGGTACTACACTCTGCTGTCGTGGAAGGTACTACACTCTGCTGTCATGGAAGGTACTACACTCTGCTGTCGTGGAAGGTACTACACTCTGCTGTCGTGGAAGGTACTACACTCTGCTGTCGATGGAAGGTACTACTCTCTGCTGTCGTGGAAGGTACTACACTCTGCTGTCGTGGAAGGTACTACACTCTGCTGTCGTGGAAGGTACTACACTCTGCTGTTGTGGAAGGTACTACACTCGGCTGTCGTGGAAGGTACTACACTCTGCTGTCGTGGAAGGTACTACACTCTGCTGTCGTGGAAGGTATATGCAGGAATTTGCTGTATACCCACTTGTTTTGGTGGGCATTGCATATAGTCCATTTTAAATCCCCACAATGCATTTCAAAGTAGTGTAGTGGAGGTAAACACTGGGTCAATTAATAAGGCTGATGGAACAAATCAGAATGTTTTGGGTTAAAATGCTGATAAACTATTATTTTCTTCACTCTTTAAGCACAGCGATCTCCACACGACGGTAGGACTACACGCACATGTAGCCAGGAAAACACGGTTTCATGGACAGAGATGGAAACATCTGTTAGAATATAGAACGAGAGGGGAGATCTAAACCATCCATGATAATCCATGCAACAACTATCATGGGTTGTTCATATGACTGGGATTATCAACTATCATGGGTTGTTAATATGACTGGGATTATCAACAATTATCATGGGTTGTTAATATGACTGGGATTATCAACAACTATCATGGGTTGTTAATATGACTGGGATTATCAACAACTATCATGGGTTGTTAATATGACTGGGATTATCAACTATCATGGGTTGTTAATATGACTGGGGTTATCAACAACTAGCATGGGTTGCTAATATGACTGGGATTATCAACAACTATCATGGGTTGTTAATATGACTGGGGTTATCAACAACTAGCATGGGTTGCTAATATGACTGGGATTATCAACAACTATCATGGGTTGTTAA
>NW_022265940.1:137500-162500 GCF_002021735.2 Oncorhynchus kisutch
GTGGAGATACTCTAGATGGCTTCTTGGTCCTGGAGATGCTTTGGAGAGTCTTGATGTGTGATTCTGTCTGGTCAGTCCTGGGCTTTTTATACAGTCCTCCTCAGGTGTGTCTGCTGGAGGATTCTGGGTTGGGGTCCATGTTGTTAGTCCTAAATAAACCTCTGAAGGGAGGGCTCCACCACCACACCTACAGTTTCAACATGGTTGTAATCCATAGGGGTCCATTTACACCTGGCCATGCCTACTCAACAAATAGGTCACACACTAATGTAATGACAGTTGACTCTACTACAATGATGTGCTGAGGAACGTGTCAGATTGAGCAGGCCACAGGTTAAATATTGTCACATTTGCCATTTCCTGTTTGGCAAATACTATAGAACAGGTAAACAAGTTGTTCAGACAAACTCATCGTTTTAATATTTGTCTGGAAATATGAATCAAATGTATTGGAAGAATTATGTTTGTTATAGATTGTGGTAGTTGTGCCTGTATAGCTTAGGCCTGCATTAGTGAAACATGGCTAAATAACAAAGACCTCCAAAGTCATCATTGGCATCATGGTTTAAATCCCTGAGCGGTTTCCTTCCTCTCCGGCAACTGAGTTAGGAGGGACGACTGTATCTTTGTAGTGACTGGGTGTATTGATACACCATCCAAAGTGTAATTAATAACTTCACCATGATCAAAGGGAAATTCAATGTCTGCTTTTTTTTTAACCCATCTACCAATAGATCAAATCAAATGTTATTGGTCACAAACACGTGTTTAGCAGATGTCATTGTGGGTTTAGCGAAATGCTTGTGCTTCCTCTGACGAGTGCATTAATATCTAACAATTACACAACATATTCACCAAAACACACATCTAGTAAAGGAATGGAATCAAGAATATAAAAATATAATGACGAGCAATGTCAGATTGGTATAGAATAAGATAGTGTAGGATACAGTATATACATAGGAGATGGGTAATGCAAGATATTTTGACGTTATTAAAGTGACTGGTGTTCCATTTATTAAAGTGGCCAGTGATTTCAAGTCTATGTATATAGGGCAGCAGCCTCTAATGTGCTAGTGATGGCTATTTAACAGTCTGATGGCCTTGAGATAGAAGCTGTTTTTCAGTCTCTCGGTCCCAGCTTTGATGTACCTGTACTGACCTCACCTTCTGGATGATAGCAGGGTGAACAGGCAGTGACTCGGGTGGTTGTTGTCCTGGAGGGCAGGTAATTTCCCCCCGTGATGCTTAAGGCAGGCCGCGCCACCCTCTGGAGAGCCCTGCAGATGCAGGTGGTGCAGTTGCCGTACCAGGCGGTGATACAGCCCGACAGAATGCTCTCGATTGTGCACCTGTAAAAGTTTGTGAGGGTTTTAGGTGTCAAATTTCTTTAGCCTCCTGAGGTTGAAGAGGTGCTGTTACGCCTTCCTCACCACGCTGACTGTGTGAGTGACCATCTCAGTTAGTCAGTGATGTGTACGCCGAGGAACTTGAAGCTTTCCACCTTGTCCACTGCGGTCCCGTCGATGTGAATAGGGGGCTGCTCTCTCTGCTGTTTCCTGAAGTCCACGATCATCTCCTTTATTTTGTTGACTTTGAATAAGAGGTTATTTTTCTGGCATCACACTCCCCGAGCCCTCTCCTACTCCCTGTAGGCTGTCTCATCATTGTTGGTAATCAAGCCTACTACTGTTGTGTCATCTGCAAACTTGATGATTGAGTTGGAGGCGTGCTTGGCCACGCAGTCATGGGTGAACAGGGACTACAGGAGGGGACTGAGCACACACCCTTGTGGGGCCCAAGTGTTGATGATCAGCGAAGTGAAGGTGTTGTTTCCTATCTTCACCACCTGGTGATGGCCCGTCAAGAAGTCCAGGACCCAATTCCACAGGACCGGTGTTCAGTCCCAGGGCCTCAAGCTTAATTATCCACTTGGAGGGTACTATGGTGTTGAATGGGATGCAAATGGTGGGATATAAATTGAAGTGGGTCTAGGGTGTCAGGTAGGGTGGAGGTTATGTGATCCTTGACTAGTCTCCCAAAGCACTTCATGATGACAGAAGTGAGTGCTACGGAGCGACAGTCATTTAGTTCTGTTACCTTTGCTTTCTTGGGTACAGGAACAATGGTGGCCATCTTGAAGCATGTGGGGACAGCAGACTGGGATAGGGAGAGATTGAATATGTCCGTTAACACACCAGCCAGCTGGTCTGCACATGCTCTGATGACGCGGCTGGGGATGCCGTCTGGGCCAGCAGCCTTGCGAGGGTTAACAGGTGCATCAAGCACATTGGTGGCTATAGCAACTGTTTGTCAGCAGTTATCTTGGCCAAAGGCTTCACAATCAAGTAGTAGTTCCTAATTTTGTCCTGGCCATTTGTTTGTATTTGTATTTTGTATTTTCAAAAAACTAAATTTTGTTCTGCATTGTTGAAAATCTAATAACAACGTGTGGAGACCAAAAGTGGTTTTCAATTTCAACTTATTTGAGAAGAAATAGGGAATTATTTAATAAAAGTGCAACTGTAGGTCTTAACAAATCCAGTTTCTTCTATTCCACAAGGTGATAAACTGATGTGTTTTTAATGACGCAATGAATGAGTTTTTTCCAGGAAGTAAACACAGGCCCACTATTAGGATAGCTGTGAAGCTTTTGCATCGGCAGGACAGAATGGAAGCATCTCCTAAACTCAAGGGTGGGGGGTGGGGGGGGGGGTCTCTTTGCTAACAACAGCTGGTGCGCAATCTCTAATATTAAGGAAGTCTGGACGTTCTGCTCACCCGAGTTGGAATAACTCATGATAAGCTGTAGACCATACTATAGTGAGAATTTTCATCTATATTTTTCATGGCTGTCTATTTCCCACCAAAAGCAGATGCTGGTACTCAACGAGATATTTAGGGCCATAAGCCAAGAACAAAATGCTCATCCAGAGGCAGCACTCCTAGTGGCCGGCGATTTTTTTAATACAGGAAAACCGAAATCCTTTAAACCTGATTTCTACCAGCATGTCCTAATTTCTACCAGCATGTCTTCTGTGCAACAAGGGGGGGGGACTCTAGATTACCTCTACTCAACACACAGAGATGTATACAAAACTCTCCCTCGCCCTCCATTTGGTAAATCTGACCATAACTCTATCCTGTTGATTCCTGCTTACAAGCAAGAACTCAAACAGGAAGTACCAGTGACACACTCAATTCAGAAGTGGTCTGATGAAGCGGTTGCTAAGCGACAGGACTGTTTCTCTAGCACAGACTGAAATATGTTGCGGGATTCATCCAATGTTTTTGTGGAGTTCACCACATCAGTCACCGGCTTCATTGACCTCTCTAGGGTAGGGGGCAGCATTCGGAATTTTGGATGAAAAGCATGCCCAAATTAAACGGCTTGCTAATCGGGCCCAGAAGATATGATATGCATATAACTGGTATATTTGGATAGAAAACACTCTAAAGTTTCCAAAATTGTTACAATAGTGTCTGTGAGTATAACAGAACTGATTTAGCAGGCGAAGACAAATCCATTCAGGAAGTAGTTTTTTAAAAGGTTTTGTAGTTTTTTATTCAATGCCATTACAGTATCCATTGACTTAGGACTCCGTTTGCAGTTCCTATGCCCTCCACTAGATGTCAACAGTCTTTAGAAATCGTTTCATTCTTGTATTCTTATAAATGAGGGAGTAAGAGCAGTCTGAACGAGTGGACCCTAAGGTGACGCAGAGTTTTTTCAGGCGCATGTGCATTTCTTGTTTACCTTTTATATTGACAACGTTATTGTTGAAATATTAGAGATCATTTAGGCTAAAAAACAACCTGAGGACTGAATATAGACATCGTTTGACATGTTTCTATGAACTTTTTTTTTTTGTCTGATTGTTTTGACTGAGTTTGAGCCTGTGGATTACTGAAGAAAACACGCTAACAAAACGGAGGTTTTTGGATATAAAGAGACATCATCGAACAAAAGGAACATTTATTGAGTAAATTAATGTCTTCTGATTGCCACCATATGAAGATCATCAAAGGTAAGGGATTAATTTTATCTCTCTTTCTGAGTTTTGTAACGCTTCTGCTTGGCTGGTTACTGTTTATAATAATTTGTCAACTGTGCTATGTTCTGGGCTAGATATGCTTTCTCCGAAAAGCATTTTATAAATATGACACTGTGGTTGGTTTAACAAGAAGTTCATCTTTAAACCTATGCAAAATATGTTTTGTTTTCTGAATTTTTAGAATGAGCATTTCTGTAATTGAATTTGGCGCTCTGCAACCTCACTGGATGATTGCCAGATGTCCCACATACCCTAGAGAGGTTAATAAGTGCATCGACAACGTCATCTCCAGTGACCGTGCGTACATATCCAAACCAGAAGCCATTGATTACAGACAACATCCGCACTGAGCTAAATGCTAGAGCTGCCGCTTTCTAGGACCGGGACACTAGTTTTTATTGACAAGCTGAATGTACTGAGCTGTCTGTTTTTAAAATACTAGCACACAACAATGCGTACCCCACAAGACATGCCCCAGAGGTCTCTTCACAGTCTCCATGGACTTCACAGTGTCCCAGAACTTTTTGGAGTTGGAGCTACAGGATGCAAATTTCTGCCTGAGGAAGCTGGCCTTAGCTTTCCTGACTGACTGCCTGTATTGGTTCCTGACTTCCCTGAACAGTTGCATATCGCGGGGACTATTCGATGCTATTGCAGTCCGCCACAGGATGTTTTTGTGCTGGTCGAGGGCAGTCAGGTCTGGAGTGAACCAAGGGCTATATCTGTTCTTAGTTCTGCATTTTTTTGAACGGAGCATGCTTATCTAAAATGGTGAGGAAGTTACTTTTAAAGAATGACCAGGCCTCCTCAACTGACGGGATGAGGTCAATATCCTTCCAGGATACCTGGGCCAGGTCGATTAGAAAGGCCTGCTCGCAGAAGTGTTTTAGGGAGCGTTTGACAGTGTTGAGGGGTGGTCGTTTGACTGCGGATCCGTAGCGGATACAGGCAATGAGGCAGTGATCGCTGAGATCCTGGTTGAAGACAGCGGAGGTGTATTTGGAGGGCCGGTGGGTCAGGATGACGTCTATGAGGGTGCCCTTGTTTACAGATTTAGGGTTGTACCTGGTGGGTTCCTTGATGATTTGTGTGAGATTGAGGGCATCTAGCTTAGATTGTAGGACTGCCGGGGTGTTAAGCATATCCCGGTTTAGAACAAACTCTGAAGCTAGATGGGGGGCGATCAATTCACAAATGGTGTCCAGGGCACAACATTGGAGCTGAGGGGGGTGGGTAGTAGGCGGCGACAGTGAGAGACTTATTTCTGGAGAGAGTCATTTTTAAAATTAGTATTTTCGTTTGGGTATGGACCTGGAAAGTATGACATTACTTTGCAGGCTATCTCTGCAGTTGACTGCAACTCCTCCCCCTTTGGCAGTTCTATCTTGACGGAAAATGTTATAGTTTGGTATGGAAATCTCCAAATTTTTGGTGGCCTTCCTGAGCCAGGATTCAGACACGGCAAAGACATCAGGGTTAGCAGAGTGTGCTAAAGCAGTGAGTAAAACAAACTTAGGGAGGAGGCTTCTGATGTTGACATGCATGAAACCAAGGCTTTTTCGATCACAGAAGTCAATAAATGAGGGTGCCTGGGGACATGCAGGGCCTGGGTTTACCTCCACATCACCCGCGGAACAGAGGAGGAGTAGCTATCAAAACTGGTCGCCTAGAGCGTTGGGGACAAAGAACAAAAGGAGCAGATTTCTGGGCATGGTAGAATATATTCAGGGCATAATGCGCAGACAGGGGTATGGTGGGGTGCGGGTACATGCTGGTTGTAATGGGTGAGGTCACCGCATGTGTGGGAGGTGGGACAAAGGAGGTATCAGGGGTATGAAGAGTGGAACTAGGGGCTCCATTGTAAACTAAAACAATGATAACTAACCTGAACAACAGTATACAAGGCATATTGACATTTGAGAGAGACATACAGCGAGGCATACAGTAATCACAGGTGTTGAATGGGAGAGGTAGCTAAAACAGTAGGTGAGACAACAACCGCTAATCAGCAAGCACAACAACAGCAGGTAAAATGGCATTGACTAGGCAGAGAGGGTCGGATTAACTACACACAGAGCCTGAGTGCAGCTGGGGCCGACAGATAAAACATAAACAAGCAGAATGGAGTACCATGATTAATGGACAGTCCAGCGTGCATCAGCTATGTAGCCAAGTGATCACAGTGTCCAGGGGGCAGCGGTGGATGGGACAGGGAAGCTAGACTGGCGAGTATTATCCAGGCTAAAAAAACTGGCTGGCTGTGCAGAAGGTAAAAGGCTGGCTGGGGACGCGGCGATTCAGACAGTTAGCAGGCCTGTGCTAACAAGCTAGGTCCGTTATGCTCTGGTTAGAGTCGCGTTGTTCGAACTGGCGAGAGCTTTCCGAGCTAAAGGTTAGCTGATGACCGCAAGCAATGGTTTGCTGACTGATAACTGGTAGTTAGCTGGCTAGCTTCAGTTGAGGGGTTCCGGATCCGAAGTAAATATAAATACTTTAGAAAAAAAGCAGATCCACTAATGGGTGAGGCGGGTGGCAGGAGAGTATTTAGATGTTGAGGTTTAGCAAAATGTTTTAAAAGATATGCGGAGAAAAATATGTTTAAAAAAAACTATATTTACAAGGGACACGACGTCTGACTGCTACGCCATCTTGGAACAATGGATTAAGGATTACAAAGGGAAACCCAGCCACGAGCTGCCCAGTGACACAAGCCTACCAGATGTGCTAAATGAATGCTATGCTTGCTGTGAGCCGAGCAACACTGAACCATGCGTGAGAGCACCAGCTATTCTGGATGACTTTGTGATCATGCTTTCCGTAGCCGATGTGACCTTTTTAAACAGTTGAACGCTCACAAGCCCGCAGGGTCAGATGGATTACCAGGACGTGTTCTCCGAGCATGCGCTGACAAGTGTATTCACTGACATTTTCAACCTCTCCCTGACCCAGTCTGTAAGACCAACATTTTTCAGGCAGACCACCATAGTCTCTGTGCACAAGAAAGCCAAGGTAACCTATTTAAATGATCATCGCCCCGTAGCACTCAAATCTGTAGCTATGAAATTATTTGAAAGTCTGGGCATGACACCCATTAACACAATCATCCCAGACACCCTAGACCCAGTCCAATTTGCATACCGCCCCAACAGATCCCCAGATGATGCAATCTCTATTGCACTCCACACTGCCCTTTCCCACCTGGACAAAAGGAACACCTACGTAAGAATGCTGTTCATTGACTACAGCTCAGTGTAGAGATAAATAGAGAGAGATGTCAGCATGTCTGCAGAACGTTTTGGTTTGTTAGTCTATCTTGTTATGTGATCATTTTAGCAGACCAGACCAGTTACATCTACAGTATAAATATTAACAAGAAAATACCGTGTGGTTGATTTTTATTTCTACTTTGTTGTCAGATTGCCAGAGCAGATATTTATGTTGTCCTCTGTCAGCCTCCTTCATTCTCTTCCAAAAATAATTATTATCTTTCATGCCATTGTAGTTGTGAATATTCCTAGTGTCTTATTGTGTTTAGGTGAGAGAAATGATGTCATTGTAGTTGTGACAGAAGTGATGCAACTCTAGTGCTGATTGGAGGAAGAATGTCTTGGATCAGGACAGACATGGAGGACTTGTGCCAAGTCTGTTAACAATCACTCACTCACTCACTCACTCACTCACTCACTCACTCACTCACTCACTCACACACAGACAAACACACACACTAGAAAACACTAGAATTAAACAATAGCATCTGCTTTCAATCTTGTTTATTTTAGATAATGAATTAAGTCATATGATTAAAATAATTAGAGAACTACACAACTACAGCAATGATCATTTTTAAAAGTTACAACTCAACAATGATTTTAAATCAATAAGATAACATTATAATGTCAGACTTGACTTCCTTCATCTGGGCTTTTCCAGACTTTTCTCCTGTGACTTGATGCCTTCATCTCAGCAGCCGTAGAGTCTGTTGATCCTCAGGATGTCCGTGGTGGACAACCCCTGTCTCTGGCCGATGGGCACGTTGGGGTTGGGGATGGGGGTGATGGTGTCCATCCCGTTGACAGAGAAGGCTGTTTTTCCATAGTGCATGACAGAGCTGTAGTCATAGGGAGTGTTCAGGTTGTTGGTGTTTGATCTATCAAAGTTGTAGGCACTGTTAGAGTCGATGTTACTCCAGTTGATGGTGACGTACTCGTCACGGTCGCTCCTGGTTTGTTCGTGTTGGAAGCCCAGAGCGTGGAGAGTCTCGTGCTGAATGATCCCGAAATAAACACACCCGTCCATTTGGAGAGAGACCGTCTGTTGGCCTCCCACTCTCCCAAGAGAGGACCAGCACCCGTCTCTGGGCTCGTAGCTGATGAAGTCAACCTGATTCTGCCAAGGCACGAAGCGAATGCAGGTCTTGGAAGTGAAGGCCAGGAGGGCGTTTTCAATGCCCTGCTTGTCAGAGGAACTGAAGCTACTGCTCACTGTGTAGGGCACTTCAACCAGTCCGTCGGAGCCTTTGTTCCAGAAGCACCCTGCACTGTAAAATAACATTCAGCTGGTTAGTCAATGATACTTGAAAATACAATTATTTTGACCTAAAAAAATATATTTGTTATCTTTACTTCAATATAATTAGTACTTTACTCTACTTCACTCGTTTAACCAACCTGAAATGTAAATATGTAAATATATCAACATAAGATGCACGTAAAAACAACTCCTTGAGAAATTTTCAACTTTTTGATACCTGTCTCTGTTTTTAGAGGATTGTGGGTAATTCCACATTCTTTTGACTTTATAATATTTCTACACAATGTTTGTATGCAGGTTTGACGGAAGAAAAGTATATTTCTATATCAGTACGAGGCAACTTTCTGAAACACTAAAAGTGAAGTATATTAAACATAAAAATACCTCGTGTTGGAAATACTAAATAAGCTGATGCAGATAGTTTTAACAGTAGAATTCGCACAATATTGTTTTCAGTGTGTGTTGGTTGTACCTATAGCAAATCATGGCGTTTCTGGTTGTTGGTGCCACCATGTCCCCCTCCAACAGGAACTGACTGGAGCCGTTATTAGTGGTCAGAATTCTCTCAGTGATGTCGACAGCCTCAGGGTTGTCTGGTAGGATCTCTGGTCCACTTCCATCCTCCATGAGAGGGTTGGCCTGAGAGAGGCCCAGCAGCAGCAGCAGCAGCAGGGGGAGAGAGGGGCTTTGCTCCATCTTCAGTGTGTGGAGAGGAGAGACTCTGGATGGCTCCTTGGATCTGACAGTGGAGATACTCTAGATGGCTTCTTGGTCCTGGAGATGCTTTGGAGAGTCTTGATGTGTGATTCTGTCTGGTCAGTCCTGGGCTTTTTATACAGTCCTCCTCAGGTGTGTCTGCAGGAGGATTCTGGGTTGGGGTCCATGTTGTTAGTCCTAAATAAACCTCTGAAGGGAGGGCTCCACCACCACACCTACAGTTTCAACATGGTTGTAATCCATAGGGGTCCATTTACACCTGGCCATGCCTACTCAACAAATAGGTCACACACTAATGTTATGACAGTTGACTCTACTACAATGATGTGCTGAGGAACGTGTCAGATTGAGCAGGCCACTGGTTAAATATTGTCACATTTGGCATTTCCTGTTTGACAAATGCTATAGAACAGGTAAACAAGTTGTTCAGACAAACTCATCGTTTTAATATTTGTCTGGAAATATGAATCAAATGTATTGGAAGAATTATGTTTGTTATGGATTGTGGTAGTTGTGCCTGTATAGCTTAGGCCTGCATTAGTGAAACATGGCTAAATAACAAAGACCTCCAAAGTCATCATTGGCATCATGGTTTAAATCCCTGAGCGGTTTCCTTCCTCTCCGGCAACTGAGTTAGGAGGGACGACTGTATCTTTGTAGTGACTGGGTGTATTGATACACCATCCAAAGTGTAATTAATAACTTCACCATGAAATTCAATGTCTGCTTTTTTTTTTTTTACCCATCTACCAATAGATCAAATCAAATGTTATTGGTCACAAACACGCGTTTAGCAGATGTCATTGTGGGTTTAGCGAAATGCTTGTGCTTCCTCTGACGAGTGCATTAATATCTAACAATTACACAACATATTCACCAAAACACACATCTAGTAAAGGAATGGAATCAAGAATATAAAAATATAATGACGAGCAATGTCAGATTGGTATAGAATAAGATAGTGTAGGATACAGTATATACATAGGAGATGGGTAATGCAAGATATTTTGACGTTATTAAAGTGACTGGTGTTCCATTTATTAAAGTGGCCAGTGATTTCAAGTCTATGTATATAGGGCAGCAGCCTCTAATGTGCTAGTGATGGCTATTTAACAGTCTGATGGCCTTGAGATAGAAGCTGTTTTTCAGTCTCTCGGTCCCAGCTTTGATGTACCTGTACTGACCTCACCTTCTGGATGATAGCAGGGTGAACAGGCAGTGACTCGGGTGGTTGTTGTCCTGGAGGGCAGGTAATTTCCCCCCGTGATGCTTAAGGCAGGCCGCGCCACCCTCTGGAGAGCCCTGCAGATGCAGGTGGTGCAGTTGCCGTACCAGGCGGTGATACAGCCCGACAGAATGCTCTCGATTGTGCATCTGTAAAAGTTTGTGAGGGTTTTAGGTGACAAGTCAAATTTCTTTAGCCTCCTGAGGTTGAAGAGGTGCTGTTACGCCTTCCTCACCACGCTGACTGTGTGAGTGACCATCTCAGTTAGTCAGTGATGTGTACGCCGAGGAACTTGAAGCTTTCCACCTTGTCCACTGCGGTCCCGTCGATGTGAATAGGGGGCTGCTCTCTCTGCTGTTTCCTGAAGTCCACGATCATCTCCTTTATTTTGTTGACTTTGAATAAGAGGTTATTTTTCTGGCATCACACTCCCCGAGCCCTCTCCTACTCCCTGTAGGCTGTCTCATCATTGTTGGTAATCAAGCCTACTACTGTTGTGTCATCTGCAAACTTGATGATTGAGTTGGAGGCGTGCTTGGCCACGCAGTCATGGGTGAACAGGGACTACAGGAGGGGACTGAGCACACACCCTTGTGGGGCCCAAGTGTTGATGATCAGCGAAGTGAAGGTGTTGTTTCCTATCTTCACCACCTGGTGATGGCCCGTCAAGAAGTCCAGGACCCAATTCCACAGGACCGGTGTTCAGTCCCAGGGCCTCAAGCTTAATTATCCACTTGGAGGGTACTATGGTGTTGAATGGGATGCAAATGGTGGGATATAAATTGAAGTGGGTCTAGGGTGTCAGGTAGGGTGGAGGTTATGTGATCCTTGACTAGTCTCCCAAAGCACTTCATGATGACAGAAGTGAGTGCTACGGAGCGACAGTCATTTAGTTCTGTTACCTTTGCTTTCTTGGGTACAGGAACAATGGTGGCCATCTTGAAGCATGTGGGGACAGCAGACTGGGATAGGGAGAGATTGAATATGTCCGTTAACACACCAGCCAGCTGGTCTGCACATGCTCTGATGACGCGGCTGGGGATGCCGTCTGGGCCAGCAGCCTTGCGAGGGTTAACAGGTGCATCAAGCACATTGGTGGCTACAGCAACTGTTTGTCAGCAGTTATCTTGGCCAAAGGCTTCATAATCAAGTAGTAGTTCCTAATTTTGTCCTGGCCATTTGTTTGTATTTTCTAAATGAAGTTGTTTCAAAAAACTAAATTTTGTTCTGCATTGTTGAAAATCTAATAACAACATGTGGAGACCAAAAGTGGTTTTCAATTTCAACTTATTTGAGAAGAAATAGGGAATTATTTAATAAAAGTGCAACTGTAGGTCTTAACAAATCCAGTTTCTTCTATTCCACAAGGTGATAAACTGATGTGTTTTTAATGACGCAATGAATGAGTTTTTTCCAGGAAGTAAACACAGGCCCACTATTAGGATAGCTGTGAAGCTTTTGCATCGGCAGGACAGAATGGAAGCATCTCCTAAACTCAAGGGTGGGGGGTGGGGGGGTGGGGGGGTCTCTTTGCTAACAACAGCTGGTGCGCAATCTCTAATATTAAGGAAGTCTGGACGTTCTGCTCACCCGAGTTGGAATAACTCATGATAAGCTGTAGACCATACTATAGTGAGAATTTTCATCTATATTTTTCATGGCTGTCTATTTCCCACCAAAAGCAGATGCTGGTACTCAACGAGATATTTAGGGCCATAAGCCAAGAACAAAATGCTCATCCAGAGGCAGCACTCCTAGTGGCCGGTGATTTTTTTAATACAGGAAAACCGAAATCCTTTAAACCTGATTTCTACCAGCATGTCCTAATTTCTACCAGCATGTCTTCTGTGCAACAAGGGGGGGGGACTCTAGATTACCTCTACTCAACACACAGAGATGTATACAAAACTCTCCCTCGCCCTCCATTTGGTAAATCTGACCATAACTCTATCCTGTTGATTCCTGCTTACAAGCAAGAACTCAAACAGGAAGTACCAGTGACACACTCAATTCAGAAGTGGTCTGATGAAGCGGTTGCTAAGCGACAGGACTGTTTCTCTAGCACAGACTGAAATATGTTGCGGGATTCATCCAATGTTTTTGTGGAGTTCACCACATCAGTCACCGGCTTCATTGACCTCTCTAGGGTAGGGGGCAGCATTCTGAATTTTGGATGAAAAGCATGCCCAAATTAAACGGCTTGCTAATCGGGCCCAGAAGATATGATATGCATATAACTGGTATATTTGGATAGAAAACACTCTAAAGTTTCCAAAATTGTTACAATAGTGTCTGTGAGTATAACAGAACTGATTTAGCAGGCGAAGACAAATCCATTCAGGAAGTAGTTTTTGTAGTTTTCTATTCAATGCCATTACAGTATCCATTGACTTAGGACTCCGTTTGCAGTTCCTATGCCCTCCACTAGATGTCAACAGTCTTTAGAAATCGTTTCATTCTTGTATTCTTATAAATGAGGGAGTAAGACCAGTCTGAATGAGTGGACCCTAAGGTGACGCAGCGTTTTTTCAGGCGCATGTGCATTTCTTGTTTACCTTTTATATTGACAACGTTATTGTTGAAATATTAGAGATCATTTAGGCTAAAAAACAACCTGAGGACTGAATATAGACATCGTTTGACATGTTTCTATGAACTTTTTTTTTTTGTCTGATTGTTTTGACTGAGTTTGAGCCTGTGGATTACTGAAGAAAACACGCTAACAAAACGGAGGTTTTTGGATATAAAGAGACATCATCGAACAAAAGGAACATTTATTGAGTAAATTAATGTCTTCTGATTGCCACCATATGAAGATCATCAAAGGTAAGGGATTAATTTTATCTCTCTTTCTGAGTTTTGTAACGCTTCTGCTTGGCTGGTTACTGTTTATAATAATTTGTCAACTGTGCTATGTTCTGGGCTAGGTATGCTTTCGCCGAAAAGCATTTTATAAATATGACACTGTGGTTGGTTTAACAAGAAGTTCATCTTTAAACCTATGCAAAATATGTTTTGTTTTCTGAATTTTTAGAATGAGCATTTCTGTAATTGAATTTGGCGCTCTGCAACCTCACTGGATGATTGCCAGATGTCCCACATACCCTAGAGAGGTTAATAAGTGCATCGACAACGTCATCTCCAGTGACCGTGCGTACATATCCAAACCAGAAGCCATTGATTACAGACAACATCGGCACTGAGCTAAATGCTAGAGCTGCCGCTTTCTAGGACCGGGACACTAGTTTTTATTGACAAGCTGAATGTACTGAGCTGTCTGTTTTTAAAATACTAGCACACAACAATGCGTACCCCACAAGACATGCCCCAGAGGTCTCTTCACAGTCTCCATGGACTTCACAGTGTCCCAGAACTTTTTGGAGTTGGAGCTACAGGATGCAAATTTCTGCCTGAGGAAGCTGGCCTTAGCTTTCCTGACTGACTGCCTGTATTGGTTCCTGACTTCCCTGAACAGTTGCATATCGCGGGGACTATTCGATGCTATTGCAGTCCGCCACAGGATGTTTTTGTGCTGGTCGAGGGCAGTCAGGTCTGGAGTGAACCAAGGGCTATATCTGTTCTTAGTTCTGCATTTCTTGAACGGAGCATGCTTATCTAAAATGGTGAGGAAGTTACTTTTAAAGAATGACCAGGCATCCTCAACTGGCGGGATGAGGTCAATATCCTTCCAGGATACCTGGCCCAGGTCGATTAGAAAGGCCTGCTCGCAGAAGTGTTTTAGGGAGCGTTTGACAGTGCTGAGGGGTGGTCGTTTGACTGCGGACCTATAGCGGATACAGGCAATGAGGACAGCGGAGGTGTATTTGGAGAGCCGGTGGGTCAGGATGACGTCTATGAGGGTGCCCTTGTTTACAGATTTAGGGTTGTACCTGGTGGGTTCCTTGATGATTTGTGTGAGATTGAGGGCATCTAGCTTAGATTGTAGGACTGCCGGGATGTTAAGCATATCCCAGTTTAGGTCACCTAACAGAACAAACTCTGAAGCTAGATGGGGGGCGATCAATTCACAAATGGTGTCCAGGGCACAACATTGGAGCTGAGGGGGGTGGGTAGTAGGCGGCGACAGTGAGAGACTTATTTCTGGAGAGAGTCATTTTTAAAATTAGTATTTTCGTTTGGGTATGGACCTGGAAAGTATGACATTACTTTGCAGGCTATCTCTGCAGTTGACTGCAACTCCTCCCCCTTTGGCAGTTCTATCTTGACGGAAAATGTTATAGTTTGGTATGGAAATCTCCAAATTTTTGGTGGCCTTCCTGAGCCAGGATTCAGACACGGCAAAGACATCAGGGTTAGCAGAGTGTGCTAAAGCAGTGAGTAAAACAAACTTAGGGAGGAGGCTTCTGATGTTGACATGCATGAAACCAAGGCTTTTTCGATCACAGAAGTCAATAAATGAGGGTGCCTGGGGACATGCAGGGCCTGGGTTTACCTCCACATCACCCGCGGAACAGAGGAGGAGTAGCTATCAAAACGGGTCGCCTAGAGCGTTGGGGACAAAGAACAAAAGGAGCAGATTTCTGGGCATGGTAGAATATATTCAGGGCATAATGCGCAGACAGGGGTATGGTGGGGTGCGGGTACATGCTGGTTGTAATGGGTGAGGTCACCGCATGTGTGGGAGGTGGGACAAAGGAGGTATCAGGGGTATGAAGAGTGGAACTAGGGGCTCCATTGTAAACTAAAACAATGATAACTAACCTGAACAACAGTATACAAGGCATATTGACATTTGAGAGAGACATACAGCGAGGCATACAGTAATCACAGGTGTTGAATGGGAGAGGTAGCTAAAACAGTAGGTGAGACAACAACCGCTAATCAGCAAGCACAACAACAGCAGGTAAAATGGCATTGACTAGGCAGAGAGGGTCGGATTAACTACACACAGAGCCTGAGTGCGGCTGGGGCCGACAGATAAAACATAAACAAGCAGAATGGAGTACCATGATTAATGGACAGTCCAGCGTGCATCAGCTATGTAGCCAAGTGATCACAGTGTCCAGGGGGCAGCGGTGGATGGGACAGGGAAGCTAGACTGGCGAGTATTATCCAGGCTAAAAAAACTGGCTGGCTGTGCAGAAGGTAAAAGGCTGGCTGGGGACGCGGCGATTCAGACAGTTAGCAGGCCTGTGCTAACAAGCTAGGTCCGTTATGCTCTGGTTAGAGTCGCGTTGTTCGAACTGGCGAGAGCTTTCCGAGCTAAAGGTTAGCTGATGACCGCAAGCAATGGTTTGCTGACTGATAACTGGTAGTTAGCTGGCTAGCTTCAGTTGAGGGGTTCCGGATCCGAAGTAAATATAAATACTTTAGAGAAAAAAGCAGATCCGTGCTACATTGGGAGAGGCGGGAGAGTATTTAGATGTTGAGGTTTAGCAAAATGTTTTAAAAGATATGCGGAGAAAAATATGTTTAAAAAAAATATATATTTACAAGGGACACGACACGACGTCTGACTGCTACGCCATCTTGGAACAATGGATTAAGGATTACAAAGGGAAACCCAGCCACGAGCTGCCCAGTGACACAAGCCTACCAGATGTGCTAAATGAATGCTATGCTTGCTGTGAGCCGAGCAACACTGAACCATGCGTGAGAGCACCAGCTATTCTGGATGACTTTGTGATCATGCTTTCCGTAGCCGATGTGACCTTTTTAAACAGTTGAACGCTCACAAGCCCGCAGGGTCAGATGGATTACCAGGACGTGTTCTCCGAGCATGCGCTGACAAGTGTATTCACTGACATTTTCAACCTCTCCCTGACCCAGTCTGTAAGACCAACATTTTTCAGGCAGACCACCATAGTCTCTGTGCACAAGAAAGCCAAGGTAACCTATTTAAATGATCATCGCCCCGTAGCACTCAAATCTGTAGCTATGAAATTATTTGAAAGTCTGGGCATGACACCCATTAACACAATCATCCCAGACACCCTAGACCCAGTCCAATTTGCATACCGCCCCAACAGATCCCCAGATGATGCAATCTCTATTGCACTCCACACTGCCCTTTCCCACCTGGACAAAAGGAACACCTACGTAAGAATGCTGTTCGTTGACTACAGCTCAGTGTAGAGATAAATAGAGAGAGATGTCAGCATGTCTGCAGAACGTTTTGGTTTGTTAGTCTATCTTGTTATGTGATCATTTTAGCAGACCAGACCAGTTACATCTACAGTATAAATATTAACAAGAAAATACCGTGTGGTTGATTTTTATTTCTACTTTGTTGTCAGATTGCCAGAGCAGATATTTATGTTGTCCTCTGTCAGCCTCCTTCATTCTCTTCCAAAAATAATTATTATCTTTCATGCCATTGTAGTTGTGAATATTCCTAGTGTCTTATTGTGTTTAGGTGAGAGAAATGATGTCATTGTAGTTGTGACAGAAGTGATGCAACTCTAGTGCTGATTGGAGGAAGAATGTCTTGGATCAGGACAGACATGGAGGACTTGTGCCAAGTCTGTTAACAATCACTCACTCACTCACTCACTCACTCACTCACTCACTCACTCACTCACTCACTCACTCACTCACTCACTCACTCACTCACTCACTCACTCACACACTCACACACAGACAAACACACACACTAGAAAACACTAGAATTAAACAATAGCATCTGCTTTCAATCTTGTTTATTTTAGATAATGAATTAAGTCATATGATTAAAATAATTAGAGAACTACACAACTACAGCAATGATCATTTTTAAAAGTTACAACTCAACAATGATTTTAAATCAATAAGATAACATTATATATGTCAGACTTGACTTCCTTCATCTGGGCTTTTCCAGACTTTTCTCCTGTGACTTGATGCCTTCATCTCAGCAGCCGTAGAGTCTGTTGATCCTCAGGATGTCCGTGGTGGACAACCCCTGTCTCTGGCCGATGGGCACGTTGGGGTTGGGGATGGGGGTGATGGTGTCCATCCCGTTGACAGAGAAGGCTGTTTTTCCATAGTGCATGACAGAGCTGTAGTCATAGGGAGTGTTCAGGTTGTTGGTGTTTGATCTATCAAAGTTGTAGGCACTGTTAGAGTCGATGTTACTCCAGTTGATGGTGACGTACTCGTCACGGTCGCTCCTGGTTTGTTCGTGTTGGAAGCCCAGAGCGTGGAGAGTCTCGTGCTGAATGATGCCGAAGTAAACACACCCGTTCATTTGGAGAGAGACCGTCTGTTGGCCTCCCACTCTCCCAAGAGGGGACCAGCACCCGTCTCCGGGCTCGTAGCTGATAAAGTCAACCTGATTCTGCCAAGGCACGAAGCGAATGCAGGTCTTGGAAGTGAAGGCCAGGAGGGCGTTTTCAATGCCCTGCTTGTCAGAGGAACTGAAGCTACTGCTCACTGTGTAGGGCACTTCAACCAGTCCGTCGGAGCCTTTGTTCCAGAAGCACCCTGCACTGTAAAATAACACTCAGCTGGTTAGTCAATGATACTTGAAAATACAATTATTTTGACCTAAAAAAATATATTTGTTATCTTTACTTCAATATAATTAGTACTTTACTCTACTTCACTCGTTTAACCAACCTGAAATGTAAATATGTAAATATATCAACATAAGACGCACGTAAAAACAACTCCAAGGGAAATTTTCCCTCAATTTACTAACTTTAAGTTCCAGCAACAACTTTGACACCTGTCTCTGTTTTTAGAGGATTGTGGGTAAATTCCACATTCTTTTGACTTTATAATGCTACTTTCTACACAATGTTTGTATGCAGGTTTGACGGAAGAAAAGTATATTTCTATATCAGTACGAGGCAACTTTCTGAAACACTAAAAGTGAAGTATATTAAACATAAAAATACCTCGTGTTGGAAATACTAAATAAGCTGATGCAGATAGTTTTAACAGTAGAATTCGCACAATATTGTTTTCAGTGTGTGTTGGTTGTACCTATAGCAAATCATGGCGTTTCTGGTTGTTGGTGCCACCATGTCCCCCTCCAACAGGAACTGACTGGAGCCGTTATTAGTGGTCAGAATTCTCTCAGTGATGTCGACAGCCTCAGAGTTGTCTGGTAGGATCTCTGGTCCACTTCCATCCTCCATGAGAGGGTTGGCCTGAGAGAGGCCCAGCAGCAGCAGCAGCAGCAGGGGGAGAGAGGGGCTTTGCTCCATCTTCAGTGTGTGGAGAGGAGAGACTCTGGATGGCTCCTTGGATCTGACAGTGGAGATACTCTAGATGGCTTCTTGGTCCTGGAGATGCTTTGGAGAGTCTTGATGTGTGATTCTGTCTGGTCAGTCCTGGGCTTTTTATACAGTCCTCCTCAGGTGTGTCTGCTGGAGGATTCTGGGTTGGGGTCCATGTTGTTAGTCCTAAATAAACCTCTGAAGGGAGGGCTCCACCACCACACCTACAGTTTCAACATGGTCGTAATCCATAGGGGTCCATTTACACCTGGCCATGCCTACTCAACAAATAGGTCACACACTAATGTAATGACAGTTGACTCTACTACAATGATGTGCTGACGAACGTGTCAACTTTTATTGTTTATTTGTCACCTGCACAGAATACAGCAGGTGGAACACAGTACATTGAAATCATTGCAGCTCTTTAGTAATATACATAATAAACACTGTAATAATCTATTTAATAAACACTGTAATAATCTAGACAATATAAACAGGTTAGGGTGTAATGGCAGGTCTATAGTTAGGAGTGGAATGGCAGGTCTAACTAGTTAGGTGTGTATGGCAGGTCTAATAGTTAGGGTGTAAATGGAGGTCCTATAGTTAGGGTGTGAATGGCAAGGTCTATAGTTAGGGTGTAATGGCAGGTCTATAAGTTAGGGGTGTAATGGCAGGTCTCTAGTTAGGGTGTAATGGAGGTCCTGTAGTTAGAGGTGTAAGTGGCAGGTCTATCAAGTTGGGTGTAATGGCAGGTCTACTAGTTAGGGTGGTATGGCCAGGTTATAGTTAGGGTGTTAATGGCAGGGTCTATAGTTAGGGTGTAATGGCAGGTCTATAGTTTAGGGTGGTATCGGCAGGTCCTGTAGTTACGGGTTGTAATGGCAGGTCTATAGTTAGGGTGTCAATGGCCAGGTCTATCGTTAGGGGTTGTACATGGCAGGTCTAAGTTAGGGTGTAATGGCAGGTCTATAGTTAGGGTGTAATGGGTCTAGTAGGTCGTAATGGCAGGTCTGTAGTAGGGTGTAATTGGCAGGTCTATAGTTAGGTTGTGTATGGCAGGTCTATAGTTAGGGTGTAATGGCAGGTCTATAGTTAAGGGTAATGGCAGTCTATAGTTAGGGTGTAATGGCAGGTCTATAGTTAGGGTGTAATGGCAGGTCTATAGTTAGGGTGTATGGCAGGTCTTAGTTAGGGTGTATGCAGTCTATAGTTAGGGTGTAATGGCAGGTCTATAGTTAGGGTGTATGGCAGGTCTATAGTTAGGGTGTAATGGCAGGTCTATGTTAGGGTGTAATGGCAGGTCTGTAGTTAGGGTGTAATGGCAGGTCTATAGTTAGGGTGTAATGGCAGTCTATAGTTAGGGGTGTAATGGCAGGTCTATAGTTAGGGTGTAATGGCAGGTCTATAGTTAGGGTGTATGGCAAGGTCTATAGTTAGGGTGTAATGGCAGGTCTATAGTTAGGGTGTAATGGCAGGTCTATAGTTAGGGTGTAATGGCAGGTCTATAGTTAGGGTGTAATGGCAGGTCTATAGTTAGGGTGTAATGGCAGGTCTAAGTTAGGTGTAATGGCAAGGTCTATAGTTAGGGTGTAATGGCAGGTCTATAGTTAGGGGTGTAAATGGCAGGTCTATAGTTAGGGTGTAATGGGCAGGTCTATAGTTAGGGTGTAATGGCAGGTCTATAGTTAGGGTGTAATGGCAGGTCCTATAGTTAGGGGTGTAATGGCAGGTCTATAGTTAGGTGTAATGGCAGGTCTATAGTTAGGGTGTAATGGCAGGTTCTTAGTTAGGGTGTAATGGCAGGTCTGTAGTAAGGGTTAATGGGTCTATAGTTAGGGTGTAATGGCAGGTCTATAGTTAGGGTGTAATGGCAGGTCTATAGTTAGGGTGTAATGGCAGGTCTATAGTTAGGGTGTAATGGCAGGTCTATAGTTAGGGTGTAATGGCAGGTCTATAGTTAGGGTGTAATGGCAGGTCTATAGTTAGGGTGTAATGGCAGGTCTATAGTTAGGGTGTAATGGCAGGTCTGTAGTTAGGGTGTAATGGCAGGTCTATAGTTAGGGTGTAATGGCAGGTCTATAGTTAGGGTGTAATGGCAGGTCTATAGTTAGGGTGTAATGGCAGGTCTATAGTTAGGGTGTAATGGCAGGTCTATAGTTAGGGTGTAATGGCAGGTCTGTTAGTTAGGGTGTAATGGCAGGTCTGTAGTTAGGGTGTAATGGCAGGTCTATAGTTAGGGTGTAATGGCAGGTCTATAGTTAGGGGTGTAATGGCATGTCTATAGTTAGGTTGGGGTGTAATGGCAGTCTATAGTTAGGGTGTAAGGGCAGGTCTATGTTAGGGTGTAATGGCAGGTCTATAGTAGGGGGTGTAATGGCAGGTCTATAGTTAGGGTGTAATGGCAGGTCTATAGTTAGGGTTGTAATGGCAGGTCTAATAGTTAGGGTGTAATGTGCAGTCTATAGTTAGGGTGTAATGGCAGGTCTATAGTTAGGGTGTAATGGCAAGGTCTATAGTTAGGGTGTAAATGGCAGGGTCTATAGTTAGGGTGTATGCAGGTCTATAGTTAGGGTGTAATGGCGAGGTCTATAGTTAGGGTGTAATGGCAGGTCTATAGTTAGGGTGTATGGCAGGGTCTATAGTTAGGGTGTAATGGCAGTCTATAGTTAGGGTGTAATGGGCAGGTCTATAGTTAGGGGTGTAATGGCAGGTCTATAGTTAGGGTGTATGGCAGGTCTATAGTTAGGGGTGTAATGGCAGGTCTATAGTTAGGGTGTAATGGCAGGTCTATAGTTAGGGTGTAATGGCCAGTCTATAGTTAGGGTGTAATGCAGGTCTATAGTTAGGGTGTAATGGCAGGTCTATAGTTAGGGTGTAATGGCAGGTCTATAGTTAGGGTGTAATGGCAGGTCTATAGTTAGGGTGTAATGGCAGGTCTATAGTTAGGGTGTAATGGCAGGTCTATAGTTAGGGTGTAATGGCAGGTCTATAGTTAGGGTGTAATGGCAGGTCTATAGTTAGGGTGTAATGGCAGGTCTATAGTTAGGGTGTAATGGCAGGTCTGTAGTTAGGGTGTAATGGCAGGTCTATAGTTAGGGTGTAATGGCAGGTCTATAGTTAGGGTGTAATGGCAGGTCTATAGTTAGGGTGTAATGGCAGGTCTATAGTTAGGGTGTAATGGCAGGTCTATAGTTAGGGTGTAATGGCAGGTCTGTAGTTAGGGTGTAATGGCAGGTCTATAGTTAGGGTGTAATGGCAGGTCTATAGTTAGGGTGTAATGGCAGGTCTATAGTTAGGGTGTAATGGCAGGTCTATAGTTAGGGTGTAATGGCAGGTCTATAGTTAGGGTGTAATGGCAGGTCTATAGTTAGGGTGTAATGGCAGGTCTATAGTTAGGGTGTAATGGCAGGTCTATAGTTAGGGTGTAATGGCAGGTCTATAGTTAGGGTGTAATGGCAGGTCTATAGTTAGGGTGTAATGGCAGGTCTATAGTTAGGGTGTAATGGCAGGTCTATAGTTAGGGTGTAATGGCAGGTCTATAGTTAGGGTGTAATGGCAGGTCTATAGTTAGGGTGTAATGGCAGGTCTGTAGTTAGGGTGTAATGGCAGGTCTATAGTTAGGGTGTAATGGCAGGTCTATAGTTAGGGTGTAATGGCAGGTCTATAGTTAGGGTGTAATGGCAGGTCTATAGTTAGGGTGTAATGGCAGGTCTATAGTTAGGGTGTAATGGCAGGTCTATAGTTAGGGTGTAATGGCAGGTCTATAGTTAGGGTGTAATGGCAGGTCTATAGTTAGGGTGTAATGGCAGGTCTATAGTTAGGGTGTAATGGCAGGTCTGTAGTTAGGGTGTAATGGCAGGTCTATAGTTAGGGTGTAATGGCAGGTCTATAGTTAGGGTGTAATGGCAGGTCTGTACAGGTTGGGGTGTAATGGCAGGTCTATAGTTAGGGTGTAATGGCAGGTCTATAGTTAGGGTGTAATGGCAGGTCTGTAGTTAGGGTGTAATGGCAGGTCTATAGTTAGGGTGTAATGGCAGGTCTATAGTTAGGGTGTAATGGCAGGTCTATAGTTAGGGTGTAATGGCAGGTCTATAGTTAGGGTGTAATGGCAGGTCTATAGTTAGGGTGTAATGGCAGGTCTATAGTTAGGGTGTAATGGCAGGTCTATAGTTAGGGTGTAATGGCAGGTCTATAGTTAGGGTGTAATGGCAGGTCTATAGTTAGGGTGTAATGGCAGGTCTGTAGTTAGGGTGTAATGGCAGGTCTATAGTTAGGGTGTAATGGCAGGTCTATAGTTAGGGTGTAATGGCAGGTCTGTACAGGTTGGGGTGTAATGGCAGGTCTATAGTTAGGGTGTAATGGCAGGTCTATAGTTAGGGTGTAATGGCAGGTCTATAGTTAGGGTGTAATGGCAGGTCTATAGTTAGGGTGTAATGGCAGGTCTATAGTTAGGGTGTAATGGCAGGTCTATAGTTAGGGTGTAATGGCAGGTCTATAGTTAGGGTGTAATGGCAGGTCTATAGTTAGGGTGTAATGGCAGGTCTATAGTTAGGGTGTAATGGCAGGTCTATAGTTAGGGTGTAATGGCAGGTCTATAGTTAGGGTGTAATGGCAGGTCTGTAGTTAGGGTGTAATGGCAGGTCTATAGTTAGGGTGTAATGGCAGGTCTATAGTTAGGGTGTAATGGCAGGTCTATAGTTAGGGTGTAATGGCAGGTCTATAGTTAGGGTGTAATGGCAGGTCTATAGTTAGGGTGTAATGGCAGGTCTGTAGTTAGGGTGTAATGGCAGGTCTATAGTTAGGGTGTAATGGCAGGTCTATAGTTAGGGTGTAATGGCAGGTCTATAGTTAGGGTGTAATGGCAGGTCTATAGTTAGGGTGTAATGGCAGGTCTATAGTTAGGGTGTAATGGCAGGTCTATAGTTAGGGTGTAATGGCAGGTCTATAGTTAGGGTGTAATGGCAGGTCTATAGTTAGGGTGTAATGGCAGGTCTATAGTTAGGGTGTAATGGCAGGTCTATAGTTAGGGTGTAATGGCAGGTCTATAGTTAGGGTGTAATGGCAGGTCTATAGTTAGGGTGTAATGGCAGGTCTATAGTTAGGGTGTAATGGCTGGTCTGTAGTTAGGGTGTAATGGCAGGTCTATAGTTAGGGTGTAATGGCAGGTCTATAGTTAGGGTGTAATGGCAGGTCTATAGTTAGGGTGTAATGGCAGGTCTATAGTTAGGGTGTAATGGCAGGTCTATAGTTAGGGTGTAATGGCAGGTCTATAGTTAGGGTGTAATGGCAGGTCTATAGTTAGGGTGTAATGGCAGGTCTATAGTTAGGGTGTAATGGCAGGTCTATAGTTAGGGTGTAATGGCAGGTCTGTAGTTAGGGTGTAATGGCAGGTCTATAGTTAGGGTGTAATGGCAGGTCTATAGTTAGGGTGTAATGGCAGGTCTGTACAGGTTGGGGTGTAATGGCAGGTCTATAGTTAGGGTGTAATGGCAGGTCTATAGTTAGGGTGTAATGGCAGGTCTATAGTTAGGGTGTAATGGCAGGTCTATAGTTAGGGTGTAATGGCAGGTCTATAGTTAGGGTGTAATGGCAGGTCTATAGTTAGGGTGTAATGGCAGGTCTATAGTTAGGGTGTAATGGCAGGTCTATAGTTAGGGTGTAATGGCAGGTCTATAGTTAGGGTGTAATGGCAGGTCTATAGTTAGGGTGTAATGGCAGGTCTATAGTTAGGGTGTAATGGCAGGTCTATAGTTAGGGTGTAATGGCAGGTCTATAGTTAGGGTGTAATGGCAGGTCTATAGTTAGGGTGTAATGGCAGGTCTGTAGTTAGGGTGTAATGGCAGGTCTATAGTTAGGGTGTAATGGCAGGTCTATAGTTAGGGTGTAATGGCAGGTCTATAGTTAGGGTGGTAATGGCAGGTCTATAGTTAGGGGTGTAATGGCAGGTCTTGTAGTTTAGGGTTAATGGCAGGTCTATAGTTAGGGTGTAATGGCAGGTCTATAGTTTTAGGTGTAATGGCAGGTCTATAGTTAGGGTGTAATGGCAGTCTGTAGTTAGGGTGTAATGGCAGGTCTATAGTTAGGGGTGTAATGGCAGGTCTATAGTTAGGGTGTAATGGCAGGTCTGTACAGGTTGGGTGTAATGGCAGGTCTATAGTTAGGGTGTAATGGCAGGTCTATAGTTAGGGTGTAATGGCAGGTCTATAGTTAGGGTGTAATGGCAGGTCTATAGTTAGGGTGTAATGGCAGGTCTGTAGTTAGGGTGTAATGGCAGGTCTATAGTTAGGGTGTAATGGCAGGTCTATAGT
>NW_022265940.1:167500-180000 GCF_002021735.2 Oncorhynchus kisutch
ACTACACTATACTACACTATAGTAGTATACTATAAACTATTATACTACACTATACTATTATACTATACTATAAACTCGTATACTATAGTATAACGTATTGTACTACACTATACTACACCATACTAGTATACTATACTATACTATAAACTATTATACTACACTATACTATTATACTATACTATAAACTCGTATACTATAGTATAACGTATTATACTACACTATACTACACCATACTAGTATACTATACTATAAACTATTATACTACACTATACTACACTATACTACACCATACTAGTATACTATACTATACTATAAACTATTATACTACACTATACTATTATACTATACTATAAACTCGTATACTATAGTATAACGTATTGTACTACACTATACTACACCATACTAGTATACTATACTATACTATAAACTATTATACTACACTATACTATTATACTATACTATAAACTAGTATACTATTGTATAACGTATTATACTACACTATACTACACCATACTAGTATACTATACTATAAACTATTATACTATACTATACTAGTATATTATACTATACTATAAACTGTAATACTATAGTATAACGTATTATACTACACTATACTACCCCATACTAGTATACTATACTATACTAGTATACTATACTATAAACTATTATACTACACTATACTATTATATTATACTATAAACTTCTGTACAGCACTTTGAGATATCAGCTGATGTACGAAGGGCTATATGAATAAATGTGATTTGATTACTATACTACACTATACAGTATACTGTAACCCCTACATGTGTAATACTGTATAGTACTGTATCTTACTCTATACAGTATAATGTAACCCCTACATGTGTAATACTGTATAGTATCTTACTCCATACAGTATACTGTAACCCCTACATGTGTAATACTGTATAGTATCTTACTTCATACAGTATACTGTAACCCCTACATGTGTAATACTGTATAGTATATTACTCTATACAGTGTACTGTAACCCCTACATGTGTAATACTGTATAGTACTGTATCTTACTCTATACAGTATACTGTAACCCCTACATGTGTAATACTGTATAGTATATTACTCTATACAGTATACTGTAACCCCTACATGTGTAATACTGTATAGTACTGTATCTTACTCTATACAGTATACTGTAACCCCTACATGTGTAATACTGTATAGTATATTACTCTATACAGTATACTGTAACCCCTACATGTGTAATACTGTACAGTATATTACTACATACAGTATACTGTAACCCCTACATGTGTAATACTGTATAGTATATTACTCTATACAGTATACTGTAACCCCTACATGTGTAATACTGTATAGTATCTTACTCCATACAGTATACTGTAACCCCTACATGTGTAATACTGTATAGTATCTTACTTCATACAGTATACTGTAACCCCTACATGTGTAATACTGTATAGTATATTACTCTATACAGTGTACTGTAACCCCTACATGTGTAATACTGTATAGTACTGTATCTTACTCTATACAGTATACTGTAACCCCTACATGTGTAATACTGTATAGTATATTACTCTATACAGTATACTGTAACCCCTACATGTGTAATACTGTATAGTACTATATCTTACTCTATACAGTATACTGTAACCCCTACATGTGTAATACTGTATAGTATATTACTCTATACAGTATACTGTAACCCCTACATGTGTAATACTGTACAGTATATTACTACATACAGTATACTGTAACCCCTACATGTGTAATACTGTATAGTATATTACTCCATACAGTATACTGTAACCCCTACATGTGTAATACTGTACAGTATCTTACTCTATACAGTATACTGTAACCCATACATGTGTAATACTGTATAGTACTGTATCTTACTCCATACAGTATACTGTAACCCCTACATGTGTAATACTGTATAGTATATTACTCTATACAGTATACTGTAACCCCTACATGTGTAATACTGTACAGTATATTACTACATACAGTATACTGTAACCCCTACATGTGTAATACTGTATAGTATATTACTCCATACAGTATACTGTAACCCCTACATGTGTAATACTGTATAGTATCTTACTCCATACAGTATACTGTAACCCCTACATGTGTAATACTGTATAGTATATTACTCTATACAGTATACTGTAACCCCTACATGTGTAATACTGTACAGTATCTTACTCTATACAGTATACTGTAACCCATACATGTGTAATACTGTATAGTACTGTATCTTACTCCAGTAGTCCTCACCTGGGGTACAAGGACCCCTGGGTGTACCTGGTCTATCTTCACCTGAGGTACAAGGACCCCTGGGTGTACCTGGTCTGTCCTCACCTGGGGTACAAGGACCCCTGGGTGTACCTGGTCTGTCCTCACCTGGGGTACAAGGACCCCTGGGTGTACCTGGTCTGTCCTCACCTGGGGTACAAGGACCCCTGGGTGTACCTGGTCTGTCCTCACCTGGGGTACAAGGACCCCTGGGTGTACCTGGTCTATCCTCACCTGGGGTACAAGGACCCCTGGGTGTACCTGGTCTGTCCTCACCTGGGGTACAAGGACCCCTGGGTGTACCTGGTCTATCCTCACCTGGGGTACAAGGACCCCTGGGTGTACCTGGTCTATCCACAGGAAATACTGTGGAAGATTCACCAGAACATAGTGGCAGGCGAGAGGGTACTTCAGAACCAAATGTTGGGGTTTTAGTGGGTTGGGTTCAGAGAATGATGAAAACTACTGGAACATTCCATATTATAAACTGGGTTGTCTGATTGTCTGATTGTCTGAAAGCCGTGGTATATCAGACCGTATACCACAGGTATGACAAAACATATCGTTCTTCCTGTTCTATTTACGTTGGTAACCAGGTAGCAACAAGGCACCTCGAGAGTTTGTGATATAACGGCCAATATACCACGGCTGAGGGCCGGAATCCAGGCACTCTGCGTTGCGTCGTGCATAAGAACAGCCCTTGTGCCTTTTAATTGCTGAAAGTATAGCATTTCCTCCATTACATCAGTGACTCTCTATTTCCATCCATCTTTCATCTTTCTCTGTTTCATTAGACGGGGCCAGAGATCCCCCAAGGGACCTAGCTGAGAGAACTCAACTCCACCATATACACTGAGTGCACAAAACATTAAGAACGCCTGACCTTCACGTACTGTTACTCGTTTCGAAGGCTAGATATTGAGCCTTCACAACCTGTAACTCGTTTCTAAGGCTAGATATTGAGCCTTCACGTACTGGAACTCGTTTCCTCGTTTCTAAGGCTGGATATTGAGCCTTCACCTACTGTAACTTGTTTCTAAGGCTAGATATTGAGCCTTCACGGCCTGTAACTCGTTTCTAAGGCTAGATATTGAGCCTTCACGGCCTGTAACTCGTTTCTAAAGCTAGATATTGAGCCTTCACGGCCTGTAACTCGTTTCTAAGGCTAGATATTGAGCCTTCACGGCCTGTAACTCGTTTCTAAGGCTAGATATTGAACCTTCACGGCCTGTAACTCGTTTCTAAGGCTAGATATTGAACCGTCACGGCCTGTAACTCGTTTCTAAAGCTAGATATTGAGCCTTCACGGCCTGTAACTCGTTTCTAAAGCTAGGTATTGAACCTTCACGGCCTGTAACTCGTTTCTAAGGCTGGAGATTGAACTTTCACGGCCTGTAACTCGTTTCTAAGGCTAGATATTGAGCCTTCACGTACTGTAACTCGTTTCTAAGGCTGGATATTGAGCCTTCACGTACTGTAACTCGTTTCTAAAGCTAGATATTGAGCCTTCACGGCCTGTAACTCGTTTCTAAGGCTAGATATTGAGCCTTCACCTACTGTAACTCGTTTCTAAAGCTAGATATTGAGCCTTCACGGCCTGTAACTCGTTTCTAAGGCCGGATATTGAGCCTTCACCTACTGTAACTCGTTTCTAAGGCTAGATATTGAGCCTTCAAGGCCTGTAACTCGTTTCTAAGGCTGGATATTGAGCCTTCACCTACTGTAACTCGTTTCTAAGGGTAGATATTGAGCCTTCACGTACTGTAACTCGTTTCTAAGGCCGGATATTGAGCCTTCACCTACTGTAACTCGTTTCTAAGGCTAGATATTGAGCCTTCACGGCCTGTAACTCATTTCTAAGGCTGGGTATTGAGCCTTCACGTACTGTAACTCGTTTCTAAGGCTGGATATTAAACCTTCACGTACTGTAACTTATTTTTTGGGTCTTTTTCTGCTATAAAATGACTTATTTTGCTAAGTAGAATCAGGATGGTGAACTTACAAATGAACAGGCAAACATAATGGAAAAGGAAGCTGGCTATTAGAATGTTGGTCCTCTTCCCGGATATATCCTGTCTTGACTCTGGGCTCAGGCCTTAATGATTAAATAACGAGAACCATTCATCTTAAAAATCATATAACCTTGATGTTGTAAGACATGACATGAGCTGTGAATGTTGTCAGGGTGATAGGGAGGGAGGGAGAGAGGGAGAGAGATGAGGTAGGGAAGGGGGGAAGTAGGGAGGGAGGGAGAGAGAGAGAGAGAGAGAGGGAGAGAGGGAGAGAGGGAGGGAGGGAGGGGGGAGAGAGAGAGAGAGAGAGGGAGGGGAGAGGGAGGGAGGGAGAGAGAGAGGGAGGGGGGAGTGAGAGGGAGGGAGGGAGGGAGGGAAGGAGGGGGAGGGAGGGAGGGAGGGAGGGAGGGAGGGAGGGAGGGAGGGAGGGAGGGAGGGAGGGAGGGAAGGAGAGGGAGGGAGGGGGAGAGAGAGAGAGAGAGAGAGAGAACAAGATGAAGTGTTATAGATGGAGTGTACTGCTGACTGACTTCAGGTTTATAGATGGAGTGTACTGCTGACTTCAGGTTTATAGATGGAGTGTACTGCTGACTGACTTCAGGTTTATAGATGGAGTGTACTGCTGACTTCAGGTTTATAGATGGAGTGTACTGCTGACTTCAGGTTTATAGATGGAGTGTACTGCTGACTGACTTCAGGTTTATAGATGGAGTGTACTGCTGACTGACTTCAGGTTTATTAGATGGAGTGTACTGCTGACTGACTTCAGGTTTATAGATGGAGTGTACTGCTGACTGTCTTCAGGTTTATAGATGGGGAGTGTACTGCTGACTGACTTCAGGTTTATAGATGGAGTGTACTGCTGACTGACTTCAGGTTTATAGATGGAGTGTACTGCTGACTGACTTCAGGTTTATAGATGGAGTGTACTGCTGACTGACTTCAGGTTTATAGATGGAGTGTACTGCTGACTGACTTCAGGTTTATAGATGGAGTGTACTGCTGAATGTCTTCAGGTTTATAGATGGAGTGTACTGCTGACTGACTTCAGGTTTATAGATGGAGTGTACTGCTGACTGACTTCAGGTTTATAGATGGAGTGTACTGCTGACTTCAGGTTTATAGATGGAGTGTACTGCTGACTGACTTCAGGTTTATAGATGGAGTGTACTGCTGACTGACTTCAGGTTTATAGATGGAGTGTACTGCTGACTGACTTCAGGTTTATAGATGGAGTGTACTGCTGACTGACTTCAGGTTTATAGATGGAGTGTACTGCTGACGACTTCAGGTTTATAGATGGAGTGTACTGCTGACTGGACTCATGTTTATAGATGGAGTGTACTGCTGACTGACTTCAGGTTTATAGATGGAGTGTACTGCTGACTGACTTCAGGTTTATAGATGGAGTGTACTGCTGACTGACTTCAGGTTTATAGATGGAGTGTACTGCTGACTGACTTCAGGTTTATAGATGGAGTGTACTGCTGTCTTCAGGTTTATAGATGGAGTGTACTGCTGACTGATTCAGGTTTTATAGATGGAGTGTACTGCTGACTGACTTCAGGTTTTATAGATGGAGTGTACTGCTGACTGACTTCAGGTTTATAGATGAAGTGTACTGCTGACTGACTTCAGGTTTATAGATGGAGTGTTACTGCTGACTGACTTCAGGTTTATAGATGGAGTGTACTGCTGACTGACTTCAGGTTTATAGATGGAGTGTACTGCTGACTGACTTCAGGTTTATAGATGGAGTGTACTGCTGACTGACTTCAGGTTTATAGATGGAGTGTACTGCTGACTGACTTCAGGTTTATAGATGGAGTGTACTGCTGACTGACTTCAGGTTTATAGATGGAGTGTACTGCTGACTGACTTCAGGTTTATAGATGGAGTGTACTGCTGACTGACTTCAGGTTTATAGACGGAGTGTACTGCTGACTTCAGGTTTATAGACGGAGTGTACTGTGACTTCAGGTTTATAGATGGAGTGTACTGCTGACTTCAGGTTTATAGATGGAGTGTACTGCTGACTTCAGGTTTATAGATGGAGTGTTACTGCTGACTTCAGGTTTATAGATGGAGTGTACTGCTGACTGACTTCAGGTTTATATATGGAGTGTACTGCTGACTGTCTTCAGGTTTTATAGATGGAGTGTACTGCTGACTGACTTCAGGTTTATAGATGGAGTGTACTGCTGACTGACTTCAGGTTTATAGATGGAGTGTACTGCTGACTGTCTTCAGGTTTATAGATGGAGTGTACTGCTGACTGACTTCAGGTTTATAGATGGAGTGTACTGCTGACTGACTGCAGGTTTATAGATGGAGTGTACTGCTGACTTCATGTTTATAGATGGAGTGTACTGCTGACTGACTTCAGGTTTATAGATGGAGTGTACTGCTGACTGACTTCAGGTTTATAGACGGAGTGTACTGCTGACTTCAGGTTTATAGATGGAGTGTACTGCTGACTTCAGGTTTATAGATGAAGTGTACTGCTGACTTCAGGTTTATAGATGGAGTGTACTGCTGACTGTCTTCAGGTTTATAGATGGAGTGTACTGCTGACTGTCTTCAGGTTTATAGATGGAGTGTACTGCTGACTGACTTCAAGTTTATAGATGGAGTGTACTGCTGACTGACTTCAGGTTTATAGATGGAGTGTACTGCTGACTGACTTCAAGTTTATAGATGGAGTGTACTGCTGACTGACTTCAAGTTTATAGATGGAGTGTACTGCTGACTGACTTCAAGTTTATAGATGGAGTGTACTGCTGACTGACTTCAAGTTTATAGGTGGAGTGTACTGCTGACTGACTTCAGGTTTATAGATGGAGTGTACTGCTGACTGACTTCAGGTTTATAGATGGAGTGTACTGCTGACTGACTTCAGGTTTATATATGGAGTGTACTGCTGACTGTCTTCAGGTTTATAGATGGAGTGTACTGCTGACTGACTTCAGGTTTATAGATGGAGTGTACTGCTGACTGACTTCAGGTTTATAGATGGAGTGTACTGCTGACTGTCTTCAGGTTTATAGATGGAGTGTACTGCTGACTGTCTTCAGGTTTATAGATGGAGTGTACTGCTGACTGACTTCAGGTTTATAGATGGAGTGTACTGCTGACTGACTTCAGGTTTATAGATGGAGTGTACTGCTGACTGACTTCAGGTTTATAGATGGAGTGTACTGCTGACTGACTTCAGGTTATAGACGGAGTGTACTGCTGACTTCAGGTTTATAGACGGAGTGTACTGCTGACTTCAGGTTTATAGATGGAGTGTACTGCTGACTTCAGGTTTATAGATGGAGTGTACTGCTGACTTCAGGTTTATAGATGGAGTGTACTGCTGACTTCAGGTTTATAGATGGAGTGTACTGCTGACTGACTTCAGGTTTATATATGGAGTGTACTGCTGACTGTCTTCAGGTTTATAGATGGAGTGTACTGCTGACTGACTTCAGGTTTTATAGATGGAGTGTACTGCTGACTGTCTTCAGGTTATAGATGGAGTGTAACTGCTGACTGACTTCAGGTTTATAGATGGAGTGTACTGCTGACTGACTTCAGGTTTATAGATGGAGTGTACTGCTGACTGTCTTCAGGTTTATAGATGGAGTGTACTGCTGACTGACTTCAGGTTTATAGATGGAGTGTACTGCTGACTGACTTCAGGTTTATAGATGGAGTGTACTGCTGACTGACTTCAGGTTTATAGATGGAGTGTACTGCTGACTGACTTCAGGTTATAGATGGAGTGTACTGCTGACTGACTTCAGGTTTATAGACGGAGTGTACTGCTGACTTCAGGTTTATAGATGGAGTGTACTGCTGACTTCAGATTTATAGATGAAGTGTACTGCTGACTTCAGGTTTATAGATGGAGTGTACTGCTGACTGTCTTCAGGTTTATAGATGGAGTGTACTGCTGACTGTCTTCAGGTTTATAGATGGAGTGTACTGCTGACTGACTTCAGGTTTATAGATGGAGTGTACTGCTGACTGACTTCAAGTTTATAGATGGAGTGTACTGCTGACTGACTTCAAGTCTATAGATGGAGTGTACTGCTGACTGACTTCAAGTTTATAGATGGAGTGTACTGCTGACTGACTTCAAGTTTATAGATGTTAGATGGAGTGTACTGCTGACTGACTTCAGGTTTATAGATGGAGTGTACTGCTGACTGACTTCAGGTTTATAGATGGAGTGTACTGCTGACTGACTTCAGGTTTATAGATGGAGTGTACTGCTGACTGACTTCAGGTTTATAGATGGAGTGTACTGCTGACTTCATGTTTATAGATGGAGTGTACTGCTGACTGACTTCAGGTTTATAGATGGAGTGTACTGCTGACTGACTTCAGGTTTATAGATGGAGTGTACTGCTGACTGACTTCAGGTTTATAGATGGAGTGTACTGCTGACTGACTTCAGGTTTATAGATGGAGTGTACTGCTGACTTCAGGTTTATAGATGGAGTGTACTGCTGACTGACTTCAGGTTTATAGATGGAGTGTACTGCTGACTTCATGTTTATAGATGGAGTGTACTGCTGACTGACTTCAGGTTTATAGATGGAGTGTACTGCTGACTGACTTCAGGTTTATAGATGGAGTGTACTGCTGACTGACTTCAGGTTTATAGATGGAGTGTACTGCTGACTGACTTCAGGTTTATAGATGGAGTGTACTGCTGTCTTCAGGTTTATAGATGGAGTGTACTGCTGACTGACTTCAGGTTTATAGATGGAGTGTACTGCTGACTGACTTCAGGTTTATAGATGGAGTGTACTGCTGACTGACTTCAGGTTTATAGATGAAGTGTACTGCTGACTGACTTCAGGTTTATAGATGGAGTGTACTGCTGACTGACTTCAGGTTTATAGATGGAGTGTACTGCTGACTGACTTCAGGTTTATAGATGGAGTGTACTGCTGACTGACTTCAGGTTTATAGATGGAGTGTACTGCTGACTGACTTCAGGTTTATAGATGGAGTGTACTGCTGACTGACTTCAGGTTTATAGATGGAGTGTACTGCTGACTGACTTCAGGTTTATAGATGGAGTGTACTGCTGACTGACTTCAGGTTTATAGATGGAGTGTACTGCTGACTGACTTCAGGTTTATAGACGGAGTGTACTGCTGACTTCAGGTTTATAGACGGAGTGTACTGCTGACTTCAGGTTATAGATGGAGTGTACTGCTGACTTCAGGTTTATAGATGGAGTGTACTGCTGACTTCAGGTTTATAGATGGAGTGTACTGCTGACTTCAGGTTTATAGATGGAGTGTACTGCTGACTGACTTCAGGTTTATATATGGAGTGTACTGCTGACTGTCTTCAGGTTTATAGATGGAGTGTACTGCTGACTGACTTCAGGTTTATAGATGGAGTGTACTGCTGACTGACTTCAGGTTTATAGATGGAGTGTACTGCTGACTGTCTTCAGGTTTATAGATGGAGTGTACTGCTGACTGACTTCAGGTTTATAGATGGAGTGTACTGCTGACTGACTTCAGGTTATAGACGGAGTGTACTGCTGACTTCAGGTTTATAGACGGAGTGTACTGCTGACTTCAGGTTTATAGATGGAGTGTACTGCTGACTTCAGGTTTATAGATGGAGTGTACTGCTGACTTCAGGTTTATAGATGGAGTGTACTGCTGACTTCAGGTTTATAGATGGAGTGTACTGCTGACTGACTTCAGGTTTATATATGGAGTGTACTGCTGACTGTCTTCAGGTTTATAGATGGAGTGTACTGCTGACTGACTTCAGGTTTATAGATGGAGTGTACTGCTGACTGTCTTCAGGTTTATAGATGGAGTGTACTGCTGACTGACTTCAGGTTTATAGATGGAGTGTACTGCTGACTGACTTCAGGTTTATAGATGGAGTGTACTGCTGACTGTCTTCAGGTTTATAGATGGAGTGTACTGCTGACTGACTTCAGGTTTATAGATGGAGTGTACTGCTGACTGACTTCAGGTTTATAGATGGAGTGTACTGCTGACTGACTTCAGGTTTATAGATGGAGTGTACTGCTGACTGACTTCAGGTTTATAGATGGAGTGTACTGCTGACTGACTTCAGGTTTATAGACGGAGTGTACTGCTGACTTCAGGTTTATAGATGGAGTGTACTGCTGACTTCAGATTTATAGATGAAGTGTACTGCTGACTTCAGGTTTATAGATGGAGTGTACTGCTGACTGTCTTCAGGTTTATAGATGGAGTGTACTGCTGACTGTCTTCAGGTTTATAGATGGAGTGTACTGCTGACTGACTTCAGGTTTATAGATGGAGTGTACTGCTGACTGACTTCAAGTTTATAGATGGAGTGTACTGCTGACTGACTTCAAGTCTATAGATGGAGTGTACTGCTGACTGACTTCAAGTTTATAGATGGAGTGTACTGCTGACTGACTTCAAGTTATAGATGGAGTGTACTGCTGACTGACTTCAGGTTTATAGATGGAGTGTACTGCTGACTGACTTCAGGTTTATAGATGGAGTGTACTGCTGACTGACTTCAGGTTTATAGATGGAGTGTACTGCTGACTGACTTCAGGTTTATAGATGGAGTGTACTGCTGACTTCATGTTTATAGATGGAGTGTACTGCTGACTGACTTCAGGTTTATAGACGGAGTGTACTGCTGACTTCAGGTTTATAGATGGAGTGTACTGCTGACTTCAGGTTTATAGATGAAGTGTACTGCTGACTTCAGGTTTATAGATGGAGTGTACTGCTGACTGTCTTCAGGTTTATAGATGGAGTGTACTGCTGACTTCAGGTATATAGATGGAGTGTACTGCTGACTTCATGTTTATAGATGGAGTGTACTGCTGACTTCAGGTTTATAGATGGAGTGTACTGCTGACTTCAGGTTTATAGATGGAGTGTACTGCTGACTTCAGATTTATAGATGGAGTGTACTGCTGACTGACTTCAGGTTTATAGATGGAGTGTACTGCTGACTGACTTCAGGTTTATAGATGGAGTGTACTGCTGACTGACTTCAGGTTTATAGATGGAGTGTACTGCTGACTGACTTCAGGTTTATAGATGGAGTGTACTGCTGACTTCAGGTTTATGGATGGAGTGTACTGATGACTGACTTCAGGTTTATAGATGGAGTGTACTGCTGACTGACTTCAGGTTTATAGATGGAGTGTACTGCTGACTGACTTCAGGTTTATAGATGGAGTGTACTGCTGACTGTCTTCAGGTTTATAGATGGAGTGTACTGCTGACTGACTTCAGGTTTATAGATGGAGTGTACTGCTGACTGACTTCAGGTTTATAGATGGAGTGTACTGCTGACTTCATGTTTATAGATGGAGTGTACTGCTGACTGACTTCAGGTTTATAGATGGAGTGTACTGCTGACTGACTTCAGGTTTATAGACGGAGTGTACTGCTGACTTCAGGTTTATAGATGGAGTGTACTGCTGACTTCAGGTTTATAGATGAAGTGTACTGCTGACTTCAGGTTTATAGATGGAGTGTACTGCTGACTGTCTTCAGGTTTATAGATGGAGTGTACTGCTGACTGACTTCAGGTTTATAGATGGAGTGTACTGCTGACTGTCTTCAGGTTTATAGATGGAGTGTACTGCTGACTGACTTCAGGTTTATAGATGGAGTGTACTGCTGACTGACTTCAGGTTTATAGATGGAGTGTACTGCTGACTGTCTTCAGGTTTATAGATGGAGTGTACTGCTGACTGACTTCAGGTTTATAGATGGAGTGTACTGCTGACTGACTTCAGGTTTATAGATGGAGTGTACTGCTGACTTCATGTTTATAGATGGAGTGTACTGCTGACTGACTTCAGGTTTATAGATGGAGTGTACTGCTGACTGACTTCAGGTTTATAGACGGAGTGTACTGCTGACTTCAGGTTTATAGATGGAGTGTACTGCTGACTTCAGGTTTATAGATGAAGTGTACTGCTGACTTCAGGTTTATAGATGGAGTGTACTGCTGACTGTCTTCAGGTTTATAGATGGAATGTACTGCTGACTGTCTTCAGGTTTATAGATGGAGTGTACTGCTGACTGACTTCAGGTTTATAGATGGAGTGTACTGCTGACTGACTTCAAGTTTATAGATGGAGTGTACTGCTGACTGACTTCAAGTTTATAGATGGAGTGTACTGCTGACTGACTT